>NC_082388.1:9236567-9249067 GCF_031168955.1 Gadus macrocephalus
GCATATCATATGTGCGTGCGTGTGTGTGCGTCAGCATGCTTGTGTGTGTGTGTGCGTGCGTCTGTGTCCGCATGCTTATGTGTGTGTGTCTGTGTCTGCTCACGTGTGTGTCCGCTCGCTTGTGTGTGTGTGTGTGTGTGTGTGTGTTTGTTTGTGTGTGTGTGTCCGCGTGTGTGCATGTGTTTGTCTGAGTGTGTGTGTGTGTGTGTGTGCGTGCGTCCGCATGCTTTCGTGTGTGTGTGTGTGTGTGTGTGTGTGTGTGTGTGTGTGTGTGTGTGTGTGTCTGTGTGTGTGTGTGTGTGTGTGTGTGTGTGTGTGTGTGTGTGTGTCTGTGTGTGTGTGTGTGTGTGTGTGTGTGTGTGTGTGTGTGTGTGTGTGTGTGTGTGTGTGTGTGTGTGTGTGTGTGTGTGTGTGTGTGTGTCTGTGTGTGTGCAAGACACCCCAACAGCAGCCCAACCTTCCCTGGGGGCCAGTAAAAAACCGAAAGGACCCAGTCGGCCACAAACACAATGATCACCAAGAGAGGAGAGAGGAGGAGGACGGCCTGGTGGGGGGGACAGCGGCCTGTGGCTCTGCTGCTTGTGTGTGTGTGTGGTGATGTTCTCCAAACACCGGGGGCTCTGCTGAAATACAGACCGACACAACACACTTTGTATATTGCTCCTGGTTTCATCCGTTGTGATGATACAGTGCTCATGTATTTCATGTCCTTGAGTTCGATTTGGGCCTGCAAGCTTACCTTAAATAGGCCTGAAGGATGGCAGTTGATGGTTACTGGGTTCACTGGTTGATTGTTGATATGGCAATTGTTGACAACCTAAGGCCTCAAAGTACGCAACTTCTAAGAGGATGATACCTGATTGCTTACCCATACGAGGTAAATATATAACGTAATATTTGCCTGAGGAACAACACATTACTAACCAAAGGAGCGTTTTTACCTCTTTAAAGGTACTATTCAAAATGAGTTCTACTTCTGAGTTTGTGTTCCATTGCTGCTTTGATTCTAAATAGCTTCTGTCTTGCTTACTTCTGGCTTAGAGTCGGTCCCAAAAATAGAAGGTGATTGGTCAGTCTGAAGCCCTTTAAATATCTGGATTTGGTATTTCGTTCCAGTACAGACCTGCAGTATATGGGCGTTGGCTCTGCTACATCCAAATATGGTCATTGGTTCCTCCCCATCAATGGTCATTAGCCCATTACTTCCCTCTAGACCAGTGGTACCCAACCTTAGGGTCGGGGCCTCACTCAGGGTCCCCTAATATGCATATCGGAGATTATTGATTCAAGTATAGATTTTGGATGATGCATTTTAGCAAACTGTTTGAAAATAAAAAGGTCTCCTAGTAATCCAGAGTATAGAACGGAGTGCCTAATGATTCATAGGCAAACTAGGAGGATACTGATCATTAAGTGTGAATGAGAGCGAAATTGATATTATCAGCAGATGTTAATTGAAAAAAATCTATCCATGTTATTGTGGATTTTTAATGAGGGAGCATGGTTCAGAGATCAATTGAATTTAGAAAACTAGGAATAATAAGATAAAAGTAATAGGTTCAAGGCTGTATCTGATGGTGCCAAATGTATAGAATTACAATTCCCATTTTGCAATTCATTGCTATCCTAGCACAGGTTTTGATGATAAGCCTTGGTTTATCTAGATTCAAGAGAGTTAGGTCTAGCAGATTCTACAGAAGTGCATTTTGTATTCTTGATTATACAACGTCAAGTAGCAAGGGTGAATTGTTTTGTTCTGTCCCAAAACCGTGTCGATGTCCACAGAGTTTTTTTTATCTCCTTTCCAAGTACCAATCTCCAAGGCTTATGGGTAGTGGAAGGGAAAGAGATGGAAGAGTTTTTGTTACCTTTGAATCCCTATATGTATGTCCCCATATATATACATAAGGCCTCCAAAACAAATCTTGAGACAGACATTTACATGGCCATTCAATTATTTAGTTGCTAGTCATTCATCAAAAGCGACTCAGAAGGGGATGAACATATCAAAGTATAGGGTTAGGGTTACTCAATATTGGAGCATCGCTAGAATTTAATTGAATAGCAAGTTTTCAAAAGCCACTTTTAATGACTCAGTCCACGAGATGAGCCCAAGCAAAGGGAAATAAAACCCTTTGCTACCACAGCCACCGTAGGGAGACACAAATCGAGTGCGGAAAAGGGCTCCTGGAAGAGCTAATGAGCCCCTCTTCAGATCATATGGACACGCATCAGTGTACACACAGGTCAGGTTTGTACAGAAGTGTCACGCGGTAGAAGTAGAGGCGCTGACAGACTGGGCTCATCAGTGGACCGCAGGTGACCAGTGGGAGGAAAGCTTCTGACGGCCGAAGAACACATAGGCTGGGATCCATTCATTCATCATTGATCCATTGATCCTTCCTTTGATCCGAGGGGGACACACACACACGAGCGCGCGCACACACACACACACACACACACGCACGCACGCACGCACGCACGCACGCACGCACGCACGCACGCACGCACGCACGCACGCACGCACGCACGCACGCACGCACGCACGCACACACACACACACACACACACACACACACACACACACACACACACCATATATAAGATGTGAGTTCCTGACAGACGTATAATTTTCTTCCAACGTTCAAACAGACTTGTTCAAACAGCATTGCAGAGTTTATAAGGTAAAAAGAAATTGTGAAATTACCAAGAGAGTGAAAAAAGAAAAAGGTGAAATCTGTTTTGGCTTGATTTACTGATTGAGGGAGATTGTAGAGACAAGTCTAAAGCTGTATGATCCCTGGCAGGGGAATCTGTTTCGTCTACACAGCAAACATCCAGCTTAAGGCTCCTATTTTAGAGCCAGAATAAACAGTGGCTTGCCTCCCAGGGAACATCCTATGTCAGCGAAAAATTCCTTCCCTTTCATCTTTTCAAATCACCCAATTAGCTAAAACCATTTTGCCAGTGTATTCCTGTCACTGAAACGGGAAATATACTGTGTGAGAGCTAAACATGATTTATGTACCTACTAGATATTGATTAAGAAAAGTAAATCATCATATAAACACACAAGAGCACACACACGCCTAAACACCCACAGAAAACACCCACCCACAAAAATACACACAAACGCATCCGCTTAGCCAACCCACCCACCCACACATACACAAACACACACACACACGTAGGCCTTTATTGTTGTCTTTTGACTGCAACCAGATATGTAGCTTTTAAATTACCGCTTTTAACGTCTACATTCTGTGCTTTATATCCTTGTCCCAGTGGACTTGGCCTCTTAGTGATGCAGACTGCTTTGCGTATCCATCGAGGAGGATCCCGTGGATTTGGAGAGCGAAGGGAACTCCGGATGAAGGATTAACTATTGTGTTTCCGCAAACGGCTGCTCTATTTTGTGTTGTTTTATTTATACTTTGCTGTGGTTTGCCAAAACCAGTCCGTGAAATTGATGTTTGTTCAGATTTACCCAAACCCCTTAAGCTCTTATCTTACCTAAATATCCAGCACCCACCCTCCCAGCCACACTTGGGCTGCCTGACAACAGCGTGCTCATCCAAAGCTAAATCAATAGGCTCTGTGTAATTGTGTAACGTCCACGTTGACATTGTGTTGGTTTTATACAGCACCTATGTATTCTAGCTGCCGGTCTGCAAATAGAGAGCAATGGGGCTGAAAAACAAAGATTTTTTGACATAGCGCATGGATGAATGACTTGTTTAGCTTGCCGCTTTTCCTTGTCCATGCGTTTCTTTTGTACAAATACTTCAAACGTGTATTTTTCCCTCTTCACCAGGACGCAGGTCAGCTAGGTTGCATAAAGTTCAGAACGAAAAGTCTGGAGATCGCCCCCCTCTCTTCCCTCTGAGGATGATGAATGTCTTCGTCATTCCCTTCAAGCGCGACTGGCCATCTTTTATGCTGCGTAACCTCCCTATTTATTTGACCACCTGGTGTCACAGGCTGCCTCGAAAACGGACCGCAATCACTCTTTGAACACCTGGCTGGGGTTTTAACCAACAGGGGGTGCTGTTTGCCCTTTGAATGTCACAAAATAAGTTCCCTGTAAGTCGAAGCAGCAGACAGCTCCTGCGTGGGGGGGGGGGGGGGGGGGGCGAAGACCTGAGTAGGTGCGGCGCTTGTGAAGTTTTTTCGTGTCCTTGGTCGTGTATATGTGCAATATGAATGCTGGGGTTATTGAAACAAATGACTCTGGTGCTCCGCCTTTTGATCGTTATGTTCTCCCCAAACGACATTGTAGAAACACAGGTTATGTGTCTATATTCAACAGTTGTTACATGGAATTCATATCGTTAAAGTGTTCAACCATTAGGACAACATTGATAATGACCTTACTACAAAGTGAGAGATGAAGCTGCATTGAGAGGGGGGTTGCGGCAAGGGCATGGAGTACAAGTGTTCAAAAGTTGTTGAATGGGGTAGGTTCTCTGTCTAAACCTGATGTCTGCTTCTTCCAGCAGAAAGAGCTCTTGGAGAGTGCTTGTTGTTATGCCGGCTCTGCAACCTTGTGCTTTTGAAACTCGTGGGCAGAAGTGACCCCCTGTTTACTTTAATGAGCAGCACACACAAAGTGTCACACCGGTGGGCGTGCTGCACAGTCACTTTCTTGGTCTCTATCAAATCAGCCCACCCACCTAGCTGCTCCCCACCTGCCGCCAGCGACACCTGTCATTAAAGGTGTCCGCGAGAAGGCGTTCTCAGCCCGGTGCTTTACGAGGTCCGCCGCAGAGCGAAGGTCAAACCCATCCTGTATCTCCCCGGCTCCTTATCAACACATCGCGACGGCCATAATGAGAGGTCCGTCTAAGACATGAATGAACTTTCATTTTTTTGTGTGATTTCCCGTAACGACTTCGGTGTCGTTTCAGCACGACTGACGGAGCGTGTGGCAGAGGCAAAGGCCACGGCCATACCTCCGCCACATCCCTCAGCGACCGGGGGGGGCCCTTCACTCCCTCACCGCAGGAGCAGGAATTCTGTAACGACGGGAAGAGTTACGCTATGAGATGAGATGTTTGTATGATGTATGGCTGCCCCCCCCGCCCTCTACTTCCTCCCCTCCTTTTGACACAACTGACCACCAACGGTGGCAGGTAATTCGTTCACACACCTCGAGGCGAAACCTCAGCCTTGTTTACCACTGAAGGTGCACCTCCAATGGGGTGGGCTGTGCTCTGAAAGGTCAGCCCGAAAAAACCCAGACTTCAGGGTGAGGCGCTGCCGTCCATCTCGGTCTGACAAAAGCCAATTTTTGCGAGCTGCTCGTTGGAACACAGGGGGAGCCGATAGGGCGCCAGACGAGACGTCCTAAGTGAAGGAGGGACGGCGTGAACACACTCCCCCCATGCCCTTAATGAACAGCTTCTCAAAGCACCTCAATGCTTTTGTTCCGTTGGTGTGGTGCTCGGCTGGGGCTGTGTGTGTGTTTGTCTGTGTGTGTGTGTGTGTGTGTGTGTGTGTCTGTGTGTGTATGTCTGGGTATGTGCGTGTGTGTGTGTTTGTGTATGTGTATGTCTGGTTATGTGTGCCTGTGTGTCTGTTTCTGTGAGTGTTTCTGTGAGTGTGTGTTTGTGTGTGTGTGTGTGTGTGTGTGTGTGTGTGTGTGTGTGTGTGTCTTTGTGTCTGTGTGTCTGTGTGTATGCGGGGGCAGGAGTCGTGCGGATCATTCAGGGGACGGGGAAGATGTGAGAGCTTTTGAAGTCGAGTCATTTATTCTGGGCTGTCAAGACTCCCTATGAGGCTCCTCTCTCCCCCCTCCTCCCCCAGTTGTACTTTTGTCTTACCCTCTACGCTCCCGAGACCCCCATGGGGAGCGGCATCACGCGGTCCACGCGGCCTCGTGTGTGTAAACATGCCGCTTGCCCTGCCTTCAGCCAATGTGTTGCGCGGAGATCTCAGGCTGCACATGACTCGGAGAAGTTTGTGACAATTTTCAGAATTCTTTGCATTGGTGCTGGTGGTGTGTGTGTGTGTGTGTCTATATGTGTGTGTGTGTGTGTGTGTGTGTGTGTGTGTGTGTGTCTATATGTGTGTCTGTGTGTGTGTCTATATGTGTGTCTGTGTGTGTGTCTATATGTGTGTGTGTGTGTGTGTGTGTGTCTATGTGAGTGTGTGTTTGGCTGTGTGTTTCTATATGTGTGAGTGTGTGTGTGTGTCTATATGTTTTGTGTGTGTGCGTGTGTGTGCGTGCGTGTGTGATCGTCAGCTGCATCTTCAAAGGCAAGCTTTCATAACCCTCATTGTGCGCCGTCTCACACAGCTCTCCTGGTGTTAACGAGGTCGCCGCAGCCCCCCCGCCTCCTCCTGTAGAACACGAACACACACTCCTCTCTTAGCAGTCAGACGGCGATGCATCGTTCACTACGTGGAGAGGAACCATCCATGCATATGGATTGGTTTGTTTGTTTGTGTTGGAAGCCACAACATGCACATTTTCAGGAAGGGGTAAAGAATAAAAGAATGAGTTTGCTAGTTCGATCCCCGGCCCCTCCAAGCTGAGTGTCTAGGTCTCCATTGAGCAAGCCGCCTCATCCTGACGAACTGGCTGGCGCCCTGCGTGGTTGACCCCGCCGTCGGTGTGTTAATGTGTGAGAGAATGTTTGTCAGTCGCTTTGGATAAAAAGAAGACAGCGTGTGGAATGTTGGGATTTGTCCACCGGTGAAGAAGGTAACTTATTATAGCAAAGCAGTATGAAACCTTGTGTGGATGCTTGTCCTTGCATCAGCGGAAATGATCACCATCACAATGCATAAGGTTGAGTAGACTGTTAAATTGAGACAGAGTGAGTGGAAGCATTCGTCAATGGAACAACAGAACATCATATTGGGTTTGATAAAGCCCCGTAGCATTGATACAAATCTGTGGCCATGACAAGATCAACAACCGGGGACGCATGAATGAAAAAATTATATTAAGACGTCTGAGTAATGGAAGCAATGCAGATAAGTATAAATTGCCATCTGCAATGCATCACTGAGTCCAACGAAATAACTTTAACAAAACAGTAAAGAAAAAAGACGCTGCCGTGGTTGGAAGAGACACGAGTCAGGACAGGCACGTCCCCTTCTCTTCCAGGGCAACGTCGACGATCCGACGATCTGTGAGCCGATGAGCACCAAACCTCCACACAGCTCTGTCTCTCACTGATGTCGGGACGTGTTTAACTGGAAGTAGTCCAGATGAACGCCCACCCCGCTTCCTGTTAGATTCTCATCAGGAGCCCCTAACTCCATTAGTCCTGAGATGCATTGATTTTTTCTTGCTACACTTTAGTGTGGGGGTTTGTGTGTGTGTGAGTATGTGTGTCCAGGTGTGTGTGTGTGTGTATGTGTATGTGTGCGTGAGTGCGTGTCCCGCTGTGTGTATGCCTTTACAGGGGTCCGTGAGTGTGTGTGTGTGTGTGTGTGTTTTTGTGTGTGTGTGTTTGTCTGCGTGCGGTCGCGTCCAGGTATCTGTGTGTTTGTGTGTTGGTGGGTCTGAGTGTGTGTGTGTGTGTGTGTGTGTGTGTGTGTGTGTGTGTGTGTGTGTGTGTGTGTGTGTGTGCGTGCGTGTCCAGGTATCTGTGAGTGTGTTTGTGTGTTTGTGTGCGTGTCTAGGTGTGAGTGTGGGGGTGTTGTGTATGGGTGGCAGAATTGCTTTCGATGTGTGCATGTGCGTGCGTCTGTCCACTTTAGGCGTTAACACATACAGCATGGGTGTAGTTCTGTGAAATGTGACTGCTCCATACATCGCGACGTGTGTGTGGGTCACTCTAAACATGCTTTTAACACAATTGAATCATATACATATCGTGGGTGTGAGCTTCTTTAGTTACCGTCGCACAGCCTCTGGCCACAACCCCCATGCAGTGCATTGGAGGCTGTGCATCTGGGTTTTACCTGAGTCATCAGGTCCAATGTTAAAGGAACACACAGGTTTTTCCATTTCAGGTCATTCATGAAAATAAAAAAGCCAAGGCGAGATCCGTAGAGATCAAATCAAAAGTTTCTTTCAAATCTCTCTCTCTCTCTTGAAATATGGATGATCTAACCTGAAGTTCTCGCAATAATGCCAAAAAGAAGATTAAAAAAAATTGAGAAAGATTTATGCAACCATTTAATTCTTAGTAATGTGTCGTGATTTGCACTCCGTAGTTCAATGTTATTAGACAACAAGCGTAATCAAGGAGATAATCTCTCCACTGACAGCTTGTCTTAATATTGATGGGCATGATTCATGAAAAAAGGCCCAACCCCCTGTCGTTGACGTTGGCAATCACATAAACACTGAGGCTTTTAAAGACTGTTTTTACCATGTGGGCGCGTCTCCACATTACATCATGTGTGAACACATTATCATCCCAAAAAAAAGAGAAGATTAATCAGTGCAAACTGCCGCTGTTACTCAACGACTGCATTATTAATCTCAGCGCTGAATTAAACAATAGTCGTGGACCGTGTGTACGTGCACTCGCGTGATTTCTTTCTACATAACTGTCAGCTCCTGATGGATTGCACACAGCGGCAACGCAGCAGTTAAGCAGCCTATTAGAAAAGCTTGAATGGCGGTGTAAACGATGACGGGCAGGGCTGCCGATGCTTAAGTACGACGCAGAGCCAAGATTAAGGTCAGAAGTATCTGACTTCACCTCTGTGAGGGCAGAGTGTCGGGGACCCCGGTTCACGTTGGGAAATGCAGTGACTGTGGTTCACACGCTGCACGGGACCATGCATGTCAGGGTGTCTCACTGCGATCATCACAACGTTTTAGCCACGGAGAAAACCCAGATGCTATCGTTTTTTTAGAGCTAAAAGCTTCATTCCAATCTGAATACAAGTATATGCAAAATCTGTGGTAGAGAACTTCTCCGAGATGAGTTCATGCTTAATTCGGTTCATAATTTTTACTTTGTGTGCGTGACGTCTGGTGGTGCATGCACGAGCTAAGTACGCCACCCCCCCCCCCACAAAGCAGAACCCCCGCAACTGAAGCCGCACCCCCCCCCCCCCCACATTGGCAGTGTTTTTCACACACACACACACACACACACACACACACACACACACACACACACACACACACACACACACACACACACACACACACACACACACACACACACACACACACACACACACACACACACACCTATCCCTCCTGTGGAATATTGCTGCCCTATTTTCCTGCTTTAAACTGTTTGTTTGAAAAACGTAGGGAGTTCCAAATAGAACAGGGTAATGGCTTGAAGGTGTGCGTGTCAATCAGCTCTACTCTGAGCGCTGCTGACGTTGTTAGCCCTGACCTTGTGTTGGCCCGACTCCTGCGGGAGGTTATGTCCTTTTGCCGTAACCGCCTGCTCTTTTCCTGCCTCCAGTCACCGCCACCTGCGTGTTCTTGTGTGTGTTTGTGTGCATGTGTGTTGTGATTGTGATGAGAGAATTTGTGTTTTCCTTAATGCATTAGACTTTGTGCTGTCTGTGTGCACAAAGCATGACAAATTTTTTTGTCATGCACACGTGACTGTCGCGGTCAGCACACACACACACACACACACACATTCCCCATGCACGTGTGGGATGGCGTACTGGCACACAAGCTTGCACGTCAGGGCACACAGACACCTTGGGGCCAGCGCCTAATATAGTCTGTTCACCTGTTGTGGCCTTCCAACCGTAGACTTTGTGTGACACCTCCCAGGGCGGTTGTCAGGGAGACTTAAAAACCATCTAACAACCAGCCAACTCTGCAGGGCAGTGCCAACGGCAAAGACCTCGGATGCTCTGCTGGTAGTTATACAACAGCTATTTCCTGGGCTGTGATTCGCTCTTTCCACCGAAAAGAGGCTCGTCTCTCCTCATGCTTCTGTATCCTAAAACTGTGTGCTCCTCCTGCTATCACTTGGGTGGGAGATCCACTCATAATTAACGTTTTATGAAATGCTATTTGACAGGCTTCTATTTTGTTTACTTCAAAAGATAATGAACTCAGGTTTATTATATTTATGTTTATGAACCTACTCCGTGATTTTCTGCTGAAGTGTATCAATGGAATAGTGTTAAAGCTGCTGAAGACATGATTAGAGTGTTGTAGAGGGAGAGAGAGAGCAGAAACAAGCCACATTCTACAACTCAACAGCCCATGTTACAGTTTGACCACTGTCCCTGACTGTTTAACCGCCCATCAATAGCGCGCATTGATGGGTAGTGCATGAACAGCAAACCTTCCAGCATACAATATACATACAAGCTCTTTATTCAAGTACCAAACACAAACAATCTCTCCCTCTCACCTCCCTCTCACCATGGCTTGGTACTGCAGACTAACAGAGTCAGGGTGGGGCTGAGGGGTTTAAATATGGTGTCAGGAAACACCTGCTGCCACTGATTGGCACAAATTGGGCAAAACCATTTTCCCTTGAGTCAAGGGAGGACACTGAATTCTTCAATCATTGACATTGGACATTAATGAGCGACAAGCCTTAATGCACTAGTGAATATCAATGATCTAAAAGATGATATGAACTTTAACCTGCATGCTGTATATTTGATGAGTTTATTCATAGTTGAGTTGCAAAATGCCACAGTATTATAATCCCCCTGTTGATTGAGCCTGTCTAGTGGGAGGGGCCGTGGGGTATAAAAGGGGTGAGCTGCTGTCCTTCTGACAGTCTGATGTATGCTGTTGCCGGAAGACGGTGTCTGTGTTGAGCAGGGTGCTCAGCTCTCCACGAGATGCGAACTGTCTACTGAGATATTTGGAGGTTGGCCTCCTCTGTATGTTTGGCACTTACTTGACACTTATGGAATAAATGTTAAAGACCTATTTGCAACTGTGTGCCTTGCCATCCTTTGGGTTTGAAAGTCCGGTGTAATAAGGTTACATTACCTTCACCCGAGGCGGGGTGTGACAGCCCAAAACACACCTGCCTTTGTTTTTCTGCCATTGTGAAGTGTTGCATTCACCTTTGATTCACTCGCCAGATGGAATCAAATAGCTCTTACCTCCAACCTATAGACCTTTAAGTGTATCAGGCCTTAACTGTGATTAAGGGCTATCTATAGAAACGCAATTCTACTTGACTGACTTGATACATTTGGCAGAACCCTGGCGCGCTGACATCCTCCACCTGTCTGCTGGACCTCCAGGTCACTGCTGCTCGGCTGCCAGGCACGCCGGTGCCAAGGACAAGGCAGGTGGCTGCTTCTCTGCTTTCCACAAGCCTCTTCTGCAAATCAAAGACAAATACTAACAGAGCTAAATGAGCTAGTTTGTACCATAAGTTGTTGCTACCTTACTTGTGCTGTATCACATTTTCCATTGTATTTCTTGTATTTTGTACTTACATTCATATCACGTGCCATAGATCATCATTTCAAGAAGGTTGGGTGTGTTCCCAAAGCTTACTGGCAAGCTGAAGTCTCTTTCGTGCCAGGCTGAGCCAATGGGAGCAGAGACGCATCCTAGCGTGGCTCAACAACAATCCGACGTCTGCAGGAGGATGAGGCGTGGTGTGACAGGCCCCTTGTATGAAACTTTCTTAGTGGTCGGCCATCTCCTGCTTCCCCCCCTTTCATCATCTGTTCTTGTTTCAGATAAATTACACATATATTGTTGGGCAGTGAAGTCTGCCTGTAGTTGCTGCAAAGCGGTATCTGAGCAGGGGTATCTGCATTGCACTCAATGACAAGCATCCGCTGAACCAGTTACTCAGTAACAGTGAAACGACGAAGGAATGATCTAAATTAGACGAGAAACAGTGACTCAGCAATGGCCATCTTTCCTCAAATTACAGAACAGCCCTCAAATTAACTTATCCTAAGGTTGCATTTCACCCTCAGCTCCTCTAGGCTCGATTGATTGGTGGGCCCTGGGTTGGATAAATACTTTCTAACGCTGACCATTGAAAATGTGCATCGCAGACCCCTGTAAGCATGCATTAGCCTTAATGAAATCACATTGCACCCATTTCTTGATCTGATTCCTCAATTATGCCAGTAATAACCAAATATAATATACACGATGAGCTAAGAAGTAGCCAGACAATTCAATCTAAAATGCTAATGGGAAATAAACTCCCCACACAACTCTATGGTGGACATTTGAGCCTTGGTTCGATCCGTACCGGTCTGAGCTGCTTCCGCCCAACACAATGTGATCGGTCTCGCTAATGCTGTGCTTCAAATATGCAACCCTTACCGTGTGCCACAAACACACAAGCACACACACAGACACACACACACACAAATGGTAAGTATCAGTAAGTGAATCAAAAAAAAGTAGAATTATACCAGTACACTAGAACCCTTCAGGTTCAACACTTGTATACCTTTATGTGAGTGAAGCATTTGGTCTACAAATGGTAGTTCAGGTTTTACCAGATCATAAAGTTGAGCTAGTTTCTAACACATCACAATTAGGGTTCATTAATTAACCGTTAATTGAAATGTTTGAATGCGCCGATGAAGATTGATGCATGTACTCT
>NC_082388.1:9254067-9258363 GCF_031168955.1 Gadus macrocephalus
ATCACCATTGTCATGTTTCACTTTCAGTCACCCTGCGTCCTTGTGTCGGGAGCAGCCCAGAGAAGCCACCTAGGGCGCGTCTAGCATTAGCATTGTCCCCACCCCCATCGTCACAAACAACAGAACACACCCACTGCATAACCTGAGAACCCAATATAAATAACTCTGTATCAAAATCTCATTTTGGGGATTTTGGGGGGATAGCCCTAACCCTAAACACTTATCTACAACTATTTCCCCTTCATTATTCAATTAAAAAGCACAATCCTAACAAGAAAATGACTTCAATTCGATTCAACCCCCCGCCCTCCCTCCCCATCTGTCCCCCTGTCTGATCACTCCCCAGTGATGCCGGGTGCCTGGGGTAACCTGGCATCCCCCCCCCCCCACCCCCATGTGATGCCTTCCTCAGGCCGCCAGCTTCCCTCTGAGGGCCAGGGCTCTGGGACCCCTAGAAGATGGATTACAGAATATGGCGAAAAGCTCCTTATTTTCCCCCCCCTCTCTCTTTCTTCCCCGTTGTCTCTTACTCTCTCACTCTTAATGTCTCTCTCTCTCTGCTAACTCTCTCGCTCTCTCCTCAAGCTCTCTTCGGCTATCCCTCTCTCTTATCCCAAACCCAATAGTCCGATGCTCGGTGGATGCCGTGGTGCTCAGGGATCCCTGCTTCCAAACAGAGGCAATATCATCTGATAAATTGCCTTTCAATGGCATGGTGTTACGCTGGTGGGGGGGGGGGGGGGGGGGGGGGGGGGGGGGGGGGGGTGTTCCCACGCTTGCCCAGAGCTGTGTTGTATAGTCCAAGCATCGGGGCTCAGTAGTAAAAATGGGGTAATTTGTTCTGAGATATGAACCAGGCGATGATGGGCCATATCCTAAGGGGAGGGCCTTTGCAATGAGTCCCATTTTGTGCTTTAAAATCAAATATCCAGGCATCTAGCACTGCGATGTAAACAAGATACGTTTGAAAAACCAGCATGTTTCTGTTTCTGACAGAGGGTGTTTTTTGTATTTTAATTGAGTTATTTTTAAATCCCCTACGGCCGTTCATTCATATGCCGGTCACATTGTGAAAAGCCATTTCTGTTCTTCTTGCCTACTGCAAGGGACTGGTGGAGTACAACTATGCAATATGCTTGACGGGGTTTCAGTTTAATTCCACATGGAAGTACAGAAAATCTTCTTTCTGTGGTGAACGCCCCGACAGTGTCAGCTTGGTCCCACCGCCTTGTATGGCGTTTGAACACTAACAGCTTGGAGCAGCCTCAGTCCTGCAGAGTCTAACAGTGTCACCAAATCGTTCAAGCAAATCTATCCATACATCAGTCATGGATAATCATGCCGAATTTTGCACATGGTTAGGCATTAGGTGAACTCGAACGACAAGTATTTTACCCCTTCATTCATAGTGAGTTTATGTTATTAGTCTCGTGTTTTTTGCCCTTCTTCCCTTTGCAGTAAATGCTGCATCCCATGGCAAGTGGTTGCATTAGCAATCGTGGCCCAATAAACTGTCCGATGCTATTCATGCAGATCAGAGCTTTTAAATTAGGCAAAAGCCTGATAGGAAAGGGCAGTGACATCTTGTTTGAAATTGGGGTCCCTTTCTTGACATATTCAATTCTTTTGATTGTGATGCTTGGGTGGGATTCTGTGTCGTTGGTGTCGTTTTGGATTCAAAGAAAGAAGCAAAACACTACTATGGGTATCTACAAACTAGTTTGCTCTGATTTGTAAATCACTGCTCCTCGGCTTCTCCGTTAAAAACATGGTATCTCCAGCGCTCATGTTACAACATAACTGCAAAGCTTCTGTTACAGTCCTGCCTGTCGACTTGCTGTCCAGTGTAGGCAGCTTAACAGGCTGCAACAGGCTGTTTCATTTTAAAACAAGCCAACAGACTGGGCCAGCATTAAACAAACTATACTCTTCCCTGTAGCCAGTGTGAAGACTTGGCAAAACATCCTGCCTGGACAGGACTGCTCGTAAAACACAATATCAAGGATAAGAGAAACACTTTATAAGTCCCTTCTTGCTAAGGAAGTTAGTAAGCCAAAAGATATCAGAAGAAATAATTGTGGAAATTGTAATTTAATTAATATTTTCTATTGGGCGTTGACATAGGCTGTACCGCTCCAGAGGCCGGCGATGACGAGGCCTCTTGACAGGACAGAGGACCGGCAGGTACCCGGCGACGTGAGGGGCCAGAGACGAGGCAGATGGCCGACCAATGGTCTGCTGATGGATTCATGTAGACAGCCGACTCGTGGTCCGAAAGTGGGTCGGCAGAGGAGGCTGACTCATGGTCTGACTGGGGGTTGGTGAGACTTCAGACTGGGGTACAAGTTGTTCTGGCTGGATGCTGCCGGGTTTCTTGGAGTTCATGCAGCGTGCCAACAGGGATGTCGGCGTCGGCAGAGACTTCAAACGGGGTCTCTTGGAGCACGGCTGAGTCTCTGTGGTGCTGGCGGCTGAGGGTCTCTGAACGGCTAAGTCTCTGAGTCTCTTAGTCTCTGAGTCTCTGGGTGGTGGAGTCTCTGAGTCTCTGGGTGGTGGAGTCTCTGGGTGGTGGAGTCTCTGGAGTCTCTGAGTCTCTGGGTCTCTGAGTCTCTGGGTGGTGGAGTCTCTGGGTGGTGGAGTCTCTGAGTCTCTGGGTGGCTGAGTCCTCTGAGTCTCTGTGCCTCATGAGTCTCTGAGTCTCTGGGTGGTGGAGTCTCTGAGTCTCTGAGTCTCTGGGTGGTGGAGTCTCTGAGTCTCTGGGTGGTGGAGTCTCTGAGTCTCTGGGTGGTGGAGTCTCTGAGTCTCTGAGTCTCTGGGTGGTGGAGTCTCTGAGTCTCTGGGTGGTGGAGTCTCTGAGTCCTCTGGGTGGTGGAGTCTCTGAGTCTCTGGGTGGTGGAGTCTCTGAGTCTCTGGGTGGCTGAGTCTCTGAGTCTCTGTGCCTCATGAGTCTCTGAGTCTCTGGGTGGTGGAGTCTCTGAGTCTCTGAGACTCTGGGTGGCTGAGTCTCTGAGTCTCTGAGCCTCTGAGTCTCTGAGTCTCTGTGGTGCTGGCGGCTGAGGGTCTCTGAACGGATCAGTCTCTGAGTCTCTTAGTCACTGAGTCTCTGGGTGGTGGAGTCTCTGAGTCTCTGGGTGGTGGAGTCTCTGAGTCTCTGGGTGGCGGAGTCTCTGAGTCTCTGAATATCTGGGTGGCTGAGTCTCTGAGTCTCTGGACGCTGAGTCTCTGAGTCTCTGGGGGCGGAGTCCTCTGAGTCTATGAGTCTCTGGGGGACTGAGTCTATGAGTCTCTGGGGGACTGAGTCTATGAGTCTCTGGGGGCGGAGTCTCTGAATCTCTGGGTGGCTGAGTCTCTGAGTCTTCTGATTGGATGAGTCGCTGAGTCTCTGGTTGATGAGTCTCTGAGTCTCTGGGTGGATGAGTCATTGGCTGAGTCTGAAGTTGGGAGGCCATGTTGAACACGCCTTTGTGCAAAATGGTGTCTGCTGGACATCAGGGTACAATAAATGTTTCTTTGATTTAGGAAATGAAGAATCAGGACAGGCAGGTAAGGGTTTAGGCTGCAGGCTAGATTGCTGGGGGCTAACATGCTGGGGGCTAGTAGGCTGGGTATCAGACTTGGTAACAGGGTTGTTGAGAAGTCCTGAGCCCACCCAGGTAACATCTTCCTGAACCAAGGCATAGCATAATAAAGGAAATCTAAAAATCATGGTTCCATGAACTGGCAGTAAGGACCAGAAGGACAAATGGAGATGACAAATATAACAAACTGACTAGGGAACAAAAGGAATTGAACTTATATGTATGGGGGAAAGACTGACGGGTGGATGAGGTGCAGGTGGGAAGATTGTGACTAGGACACACAGGTAAAGGGAATGAAGTGATTGCAGGCGCGGACTGAAAACTAACACTGAACAACCAAAAAACAGATTCAGACAAATGATTCAATGTCAAGCCCAACAACAGAGATGGCCTTCCTCAGTGGCTTGCTTAGTCCTGTGTGTCTCCCCAGCATTGATGCCGCCTCCTCTGCAGGCCACCTCAATGAAACAAAATACTGTGTGCTAGCTACCCCTGACTGGTATCTGCAGTAGCCAGCCGCATAGGTCTAAGAACAGCCTGTTCTTTCCTCTCCGATAAAGAGCCTCAATGTTATCAGTCCAGTTGTTTTTCGTGCTCTCCCAGGAACCTGTACCAGTCCCACCATCGCCTTCTTTAACATAGCATCTGTACACCATACTGACCTCCTACTTTGGATATAGGCTACACTTGATTCAACAGTTGTTGATCCATGTTGATG
>NC_082388.1:9258463-9265963 GCF_031168955.1 Gadus macrocephalus
GTTATGGGCCAAATTCGGTTAAAATTCAGCCTCTGCTGGCCCACAACTAGATCGTCTCGTTTCCTCATTACACGCTTTAGGTTAATTATCTCTAAATTATTATAACCGCAGAGCCTTTATTTTCTTTCCTTTATCATTAGGCCTACATCCATTCTCGCTATATGTATATTCTCGAAACACAGTTGAAAGGAGAGAGAGGGAGTCAAAGAGGAGACACAGATGCACTGCGGAGCCAATTAACTGATGGAGGAGCCTCTACGGGCCTCTACGTATATAATAAATATACATATACATATATAACATTTATACATATATATATATATATATATATATATATATATATATGTACCTAACGTAAATTCTGAGAAACGCTCCCATCCAAAATGCATGGGTTTACATTTCGTTCTTTTCGTGACCATGAGAACGAAATGTTTCTGAGGAGGTCTGCTGTAAAAAGCGGGGTAGAGAGAGTATCCCTGATCCACTACATTTACCCTGTGATGCATGCGTTGTTTTGACACACTAGAGGGTGCACTGTACTATCTGCGCAAACCCCTTCTGAAGCCACTTTCTCTCTCTCTCTCTCTCTCTCTCGCTCTTTCTCTCTCTGTCTCTCTCTCTCTGTCTCTCTCTCTCTCGCTCTTTCTCTCTCTCTCTCTCTCTGGTTTTGTTCTGTGGAGCACGAAAATTGTCTGAGAAACGCTCCCATTCAAAATGCATTGGTTTACATTTCCTTCTGTGGAGCATGAAAAATTTGTTGCAGTTTTTGAGAAGGTCTGCTTAAAAAAAAACGAAAAGATTGACATATATATAACTAGAGGGTGCACTGTACTGTCTGCACACACTCTCTCTCTCTCTCTCTCTCTCTCTCTCTCTCTCTCTCTCTCTCTCTCTCTCTCTCTCTCTCTCTCGCTCTCTCTCTCTCTCTTTCTTGTCTGAGAAACGCTTCCATTCAGAATGCATTGGTTTACATCTCGTGATACCGGGTTATAGATAGATGGATGGATGGATGGATGGATGGATGGATGGATGGATGGATGGATGGATGGATGGATGGATGGATGGATGGATGGATGGATGGATGGATGGATGGATGGATGGATGGATGGATGGATGGATGGATGGATGGATGGATGGATGGATGGATGGATAGATAGATAGATCTCGTTTTGGTGTGTTTCCTGTTTTACTTTGGTATCTCTGTCTTGTTTCTCCCCATGTCTGGTCAAGTTTCCCCCTGTGTGATTGCTGATCCCCCCCTAATGTGTTTCAGGTGTTACTTGTTGCGTGCCCTGAGTGTGTTGGGTTTTCAAGCCCTTGTCTTTCCTTTGTTCCTGGTCGGATCATTGTAGTTTGTGGTGAGTTGTGTCCAGTGTGTTACCTGTGTTTCCGGTGTTCCCTGTGTTACCCGTGTTACCTGCGTCACCTCTGTTCTCGGCTTTCCTTGCGTTTTGCGTTAATAAATGATCCTTTACCTGAACTCTCTGCGATTGGGTCCTTCCTGCCACCCGCTAACCGTGACAGATAGATGGATGGATGGATGGATAGATACATGGACGGCTTGATAGATAGAAGTAGATAGATAGGCTGATATATAGATGGATGGATGGATAGATAGACAGATTGAGCAACAGGTATGCTAAAATGAATAAAACATGACAAAAATGCATTCAAACATACTTGCATCCATTCTTCCAAAAGGGTTTCTTAAAGGTGCCAACTTTAGAAACGAGTGGCATCTAGCAGAAAGGACTGGACAGAAAGGGAAGATCTTATGTTGAGCTATGTTTTACTTTGTGTATAATCCCATGAACATAAGAATAGTTGTATTTTCATTACATTAGAAGGATCCCTTTATATCTACATGAGGGGATCCCTGCTCCCTCGTGACCACTGACCCCAGCCACAAAAGATGAACGTTAGATAACACTAGGAACAGGTGGGGTGATTAGACAATACAAGGAACAGGAATCAAAGCTTATATGATGCCATATATATTTTGGGGTTCATACTGGCCCCTTGTAGGCCAGTACAGGCCCACGTAGCTTCTCCTTTACCATTGCTAAGGGAGGGGTAAGGGGATTGGTTGATAAGGGAGGGGTAAGGGGATTGGTTGATAAGGGAGGGGTAAGGGGATTGGTTGATAAGGGAGGGGTAAGGGGATTGGTTGATAAGGGAGGGGTAAGGGGATTGGTTGATAAGGGAGGGGTAAGGGGAGGTGAAGGGGGGGCGGGGGGGGGGGGGGGGGTTTCAGCGGGTTTCAACCTCAGCGCTGGATCCCACTAACTCCAACACGCTGCAACTTGAACACACGTTTCTCGTTAGGTTTCGTACCGCTAATTGACCCAGAATTTAGATCAAACAGCTATTATTCATGGGGATGGGAAGAGAGTGGGTGGCATGGTTAATAAATAGAAGGAATAGAACACAGCAGGCCACCGCAGACGGCTATCGTGGAGCCCATGAAATAAACATAAGAGCCTCTTCATGTACAACCATGAGAGAAGAAAGAGCGAGAGAGAGAGAGAGCGAGAGAGGGAGAGGGGTAGAGTGAGAGAGAAAGAGGGCGAGAGAGATTGGCTGGGTCCCTAAATGGCCACATTACTCTCTCTCCACTGTCAATGTTATCGCAGATGAGACACGGCCATGGATCAAATGCCCCCCCCCCCCCCCCCCTCCGTGTCTGCCTCGTAAATAATTCTGTGTCCCAATTTACAAGAACGCGTGAGCCTCCATCCAACGCGACCAATCAAAAGCAAATAAAGAGTGTGTCTGATCCTGTTTATCGGTGACTATTATGAATCCCCCCCCCCCCCCCCTCCATCGGCATAAACTTTGGTGGATCACAGAGGAGGGTCGTTGAAGCACGCTGCATTCACGGCCAGCGTTACATTCACCGGGGGCCATGATGTGTGAAGTGATTGGCTAGACATGGGCACTTGACTGTGTTCAATGTGTGTCATTTCTACTCCCTCACGTAGTTTTTACAAACCTGCAGTTGAGATTCTGCTGCCTCCCGTATGTGCCAGCGTAGCCTGCCTCTCACAACCAAGATTCATCCTGTGTTGATTCAGGTCTGTGGACTGTGTGTGTGCATGGTGGCTAGGTTTAAGAAGCCATAACACACGCAGGAAGAGATGTCCTGCATGGCAACATGCAGGAGATCATACTCTGTTTCCGTGTCTGGAGGACCAAAAGTCACCAAGGTGGCATGAAGCAAAGACCATTGAGTCATTTTACGTGATGTGAAGTAAGGTCAATTTAAAGGTAAATGGTAATTTGACTTAAGGTAGTCTGCCAAATCGGACTTTAGATGAATAATGTGAAGCCCAGATTAAACTGGAGGAATTGGGTTTATTAATATTTGTATATATCCTAATCATGTTGCTGTGGAAGCGTGTAATTGGCCAACATCCAACATCAACTTGGAGGTCACTAGCAAACTTTATTCCGGTGGGAAGACGAGCGAAATCAACCTGACGCTGATCTTCTAAAAAAAGTTGTGTCAAACCAACACCTTGTAGACAGACCACTGCAGAATTACAGTTATTAAAATCCCCTTCCGAAAGTTTCATCCAATCAGAACCACACATTGCCTATTCTTTGGTATTTATTTTGGTATATATTTTGGTATATATTTTGGAGTATTTCTGTAACAAAACAGGAAAATAGCCATGACTCTACCCCTTTCATTATTGTTTTGCAAAGTACAACTGATCCGAGATTAGACTTGAGGAAATATGACGTAAGATAATTTGACTGAAGGTAATTTGATTAGAGCTAATTTTGTCTTGATGTAAATTGACACAAGGTAACAGGTATTAGCTCAGGGTTGATCATAGAAGGAATTGAATTTCCTCTTTCACAATTCGATGGATTGAGTCAATAGTGATAACTGACAGTTGATGTGACATGGAAATGGAAGCATATCAATATTGATTACAGGAGTAATGTGGTCAAAGACAAAAATAAAATCCATATGAAGAGAAAAATACCTGAAGAGAAAATATAGGTCGGTCATTTTTATTGTAAGTTACACAAAGGTAGGACATAGAGATGTTGTCTTATTGATGTGCGCAAGAGTTAATTACAGGATTGTAGTCAATTGTATGACAGCTGGAATAACGTTGTCTTTAAAAGTACATTTTAAATGATTGAACGCGTTATAAAAAAATCTATATCTAATCACACGTGCAGTGTGAGGGGCCAAGCACTGCAGTTTAAGAGGCTGCACTGTCCTCTGGAGTGTCTTCACCAACCAATCAGCACCCTTCACTGGGAAAAGCTGTCCACTAATCCCATGTCAAAACACAAAAGAGCGTTCCTTGTTTCGGAGAGCAGACCAAATAATAGAGGGGCCATGTTGACGCCTCTGTGTGTGTGTTTGTGTGTATGTGTGTGTTCTCTACCTGAAACGCATCAAAGGATCATTGTGAGGTCAGGACACCGCGGCTCGATCTGCAAACCAACACGCACGGCTCCGCCGGCGGAGAAAGCGTGGCATCTTTCATGTGAAAAGCGTGAATAGCATTGGGATTAAAAGCGATAAAACGATTACAAACAAACTGATCCAGACATGGCTATGTGCCGGAAAATAAACCATCTGGTGTTTTCTCTCCTGTGGTCTGAGACCCTTTCAGTGAAATGCTTGGAGACACTCCAGGTGACATGTTACTTTTCGGGGCGTGTGTACTGACTGTGAGGCAAATTATACACACACACCCACACACACACACACACACACACACACACACACACACACACACACACACACACACACACACACACACACACACACACACACACACACACACACACACACACACACATACACACACACACACACACACACACACAGGCAAACACACACACACACACACAGGTGCAACCAACCACGCACTCACACACAGATGCACACTTGTACACATGCACACACACACGTGCACACACACACACACACACACACACACACACACACACACACACACACACACACACACACACACACACACACACACAAATATACCAACATAACATACACACACACAAACACACACACACACAGGTGCACACACACAGGTGCACACACACACACACACACACACACACACAGGCGCACACACCCAAACACACATACACCCACATACACAGGAGTTTTGCGGCGTGGCGTATGCTTTGAACCTGTTAACAGGCCACTGCGTTCACACGTCTTTGCGTCAGCATCTGGAGCGTACGCCATCTGAGTCCCTTCAAATATAGGCTGTGATACTTTTTTTTCTTTGGCTCAGAAACACCAAATGTGTCCGACCTCCATTGGCACATGCCTCGCCTCGCCATATGGGTCGGGTCCCTTTTCCAGGGACACGTTCAGATCACACCTCCAAAAAAAAAAGGTTGCAGTCCCTGAAGAAGAAAAAATAAAAGCAGGCTCGGCAGACTTAAGAGGAAGTGGTGTCAGAGCTCGACGATTGAGGAGTCTGAGGGTCATCTCAATAGGAAGTAAGCCACCGGTCCCAGCAGACAGGCTACATCAAGTCAAAGTTAAAACTGGTAGTCCGTGTAGGCTCGATAGAGGAATAGCCCAGGCGTCCTTCGTCACTCCTACCATTACCATTCCCCGGCCCGACAAAGGTTGCTGAAATTCAAGGTCAGGGACTTTCTCTGTGAAGACAAACTTGATATTTTGTGCCTTTAAACTAACGCCGTCTGTAACAATGCCCTCTTTAGTATGTATCTGATTGACGATAAAACAAATCAATGCATGAACGTACGTAATATGTTTGTTCAGGCAGATTTGTCAGTAAAAATACCTATCTTAATATGTTGCTCACTATAAACTTGAAATGGTTGCATGCTAGGTGTTTAACCCTATTTGAGGATAAAGGAATCCAATAATCAAAAGCAATACATAATGTGGCAATAACTGATGCCTTAAACGTCTAGAATTGTGGAGGAATAAAAAAACGTACAAACATCTGTTTGCTAGGAACATAGATTTAACTGTTCAGAGCCCTTTTCTCTCACTCACGAATGATCACATACGCGCTGTCGGGGGACAAATGAAGCTCCAAAACAGAACGTTGTTGTTTACTGCCATCAAGAGTATATAGAGAATCAAACAACCAATCAAGCAGTGACACTTTCATACATGTGATGAAGATACAGAGTCCTTTGGTGGTGAAACACACGGTGGTGCGTCCCCTTCGGTGTTCTAAACGAAGCTCCCGGCAGCTGTGCGGCTCAGAGACAAGCTTCTAATGTTATTCACTCACAAAGGGGGAGCGAGTTGACATAATTACACATGCCATCCATGCTACTCAGTCTCACTTTGACTATTATTGTAAATATTGATATCATTAGGGTTAGTGGAACACAACATCAGCACGTTTTCACACACCATGTTATGCCTGAGCATTATATGCACAACTCGATTGAATATGCCTTTCAGATATAGAAGATAAATCTATTTACATTTGTGTTTCTTCTATACCTTTACGTTCTCTTATATTGCACTGTTGGAAGAGCCCAAGACTAAAGAATTTCATTGCCAGCGACTGCTCTGTAATTGTTGTGCATATGACAATAAAACCATCTTGAATCTTGAAAATAGAACTGTAAATTACTATTGGCCAATTATATACTAATATTTGGCAAGCAGTTACAACAGCCTGTGACGTTTCCTGAGATTATTTCTGATGCATAAGTGAATGTCCTGTTAACAACATTGAGGTTGTACGTCCTCTTTTAAAATTTAAGTGAGAATTTCTCCCAGACTTGCCAAGCCCACCAAACAATACAGATTGTCTTTGCTGTCACCGATCCAGCTCCCTGTTGGGCTCAGACCCTCGGTATCGGTGGAGGTACGCTGGCACGCCCCACAGCATCACCAACAGCCTCCGTGGTCTCTGAAGAATGAAGAACGAATAATCATCCTTGATTGTTCAAATGTTTGTCACTAGCCTAACACAGAGCATAACATAGTTGCTATCCTGCCGACTCTTCCTGGGTGCCTCATATCAGTTGCGTTGTTGTTGTCAGGGTGTCCTGAATAAACAGGCTGGAGGTAAAAGAAGCAGTTATTTGGAAATAAATTGTGCTCTAGTTAACTGCTTGAAATGTCTTTTTTCAAATTCGTCTTTTCTATGTTATTTATTACAGATACACTCTGTAAAATTCTTGCATTAATGTCGGCTTTATCTGAAAGGTGTTTTAAGTTGAGTTGAGGAGCTGATGATATGGCACCTTGGGATTTACATCAGGGCTAATGCTCCTGGGTACAGGGTATGTACTGGGAAATCCCTGGACCGATCAATAACAGTCTCACACTGCTCTTGTCGAACCCTGGGTCGGATTACCATGTAGGCGAAAAATGCCCAAAACCTGAACTAACCCTTCAAGAGCTATCCATTGAGTGTAATTTATCAGAAATGCCACAGACACCCAACAGCTGTGAGAATATCTGTTCTGGTTGACTGCCTCTGTATGAGCCAATAGAATACA
>NC_082388.1:9270963-9302158 GCF_031168955.1 Gadus macrocephalus
ACAATCACCTGTAACCATAAATTGACTAATTTTATAATGCAATCAAATGCTCACACACTAGCTGCTTTCAGACACACGCGTAAGTCTTGATATTCTCCTGATAGGCCGTACGTGTGAACATCAAATCCTGACATTAATCCCCTGAAAATCTCCTGAATACTACTAACCCTGAGGTAGTATTTTCTCCGTAGGAAATGTAAATGACCTTATATGTGAATGAGGGGAAGAAAGTTGGTATTTCTCACACCACTTCAGTGGGCGTGTTAAGGAGGCTTTTGCATTTCATTGAGCGGCCCCCTAAATGATAATCAGACTGTTGCCTTTTGTTCGCTGAATGGTTAAAAAATATTTAAATGTTGGCACTGCTTTTAAGAGTAATTTTTGTTGAACGAAGGTTATACGTTGTCACATTATAGGTAAAATTGTATTATATTATGCGCTCAGAAATGTGTTACATTATTGACTGGGGTTTCCACATTATTGCTATGGGTTTGATTACAACTAGAGGTTGAGCGAAAACTCGTTCCTTTTCCTAGATGTTTTACCAATAGTCACACGAGCCATGTGAATCACTAAAGGAGCATGGTTCTCATTTCCCGGCTTATGAACTGAGTTTGGCGGACTGTTCATCCGCTTTCACACTTTCTCTAGTTTTTCATGAGGTTCTCTGTGGTGCAGTGGAGAAAGTGGCTGGTTATCAGGTCTAAAGACCCTGGGTCAAGTCCCGCCATTGGGGCAGCTCATTTCAAATGTAAAAAATTTGACGCATTATCCAAAGCGACTTGCATTCATTCACACTTTCACACATTGACAGCGGAGACATCTACGCAGGGCGATAGCCAGCTCGTCAGGAGCAGTCAGGGTGAGGCGTATTGCTCAGGGACACCTTGACACTAATACGAACTAGATACCTTCCGGTTACCAGCCAACCTGAGCCACAAGCTACCTCCATCTCCATCAGAGCCTTCGATTTAGGAAACAATGTCGATGTCAACGATGTCATGACACTTGGAATGTCATTCATAAGCCGAGATGAGATCATAGCTGGTGTCTCGGGGGCATTATTAAGTGCTTAAAAGCATTACAAACCCATTGTAAATAGTTTGTAAATCATTAACCTGCGCTTAATAAATTATCTTATAAACCATAATCTCTGCTTGGCTGCATCTCTGCACTGTTTAAATGCTTCAAAGTTGCAGTTATTTAAAGTGCTAACTCATCCTATTTTTATGCTTCTGCGTATTACATAATATTCATGAAATAGCCAATGTGCTAAACATCCTGTAACTTTGTCCACTATATAGCCCACACTGACTCACACAAGTGAGTCTTAGGCAATCGAAATGCATGCAGGCCTTGGCTTTGAAAATTGCAGACAAAATGCTAAAATAAAAGGCATGCTGACCGAAGCAAGTAAGAATGCAGCAAAGTGAGACTAGGCAGAAATTAAAAAGCAGCAGATTAATGAGACGAGAGGCAGGAGTAAGAGATCGAGCCAAAGGACACAGGGAGATACCATAAATAAGATATTGTTTTACCCCAAACATCTCTTATACAGTGTATATGAATACAATTTTAGTAACACTTTATAGTGCAGTTCAGTCATAAGTCATTGTTTTATTGACAATGATGAATTAATCATGAATAAAACATAAATGTATAAGCCTTAAAGGGACACTGTGTACCACTTTAAGTAATGTATTAGCTAAAATAAAAATTTCTTCATTCATAAATATGTCCTCATTGGTGTAAAATCACCTCCGCCAATAATCAGACTTATTCTCCTGAGCAAGAAATTCTTATATTTATATAATATTATTTACACTGAAGGGGTAAGTCCTAAGGAGACTTTCATGTCCTTCCGGGTCTTTGAAAAACTATAACGGCCGAGAGGGACATAAAGCACTAGGTGGTACTAGCAGGCTAAACATCCTGACAGAAACGTGGAAGGAGCTTAGCGAGAAGCCCTTGTCACTGCCACTTCAAATTTGATAGCCTGCAATACCCTTTCGTTCATAATGCAAGATCCTACTTATGCCACGCCCCAGGAGAAGGTATCCTTGTCTCCAAAAAAGTGAAAAGGGAATTAAAGTGGAAACCTGACCAGGCAAAAAATTAGGGAAAACATCGGGGTAGCTTTTCCCAGGTTTAAGAGCTAATGAACGATTATGATTTTCAAAGGGACGCTGAAGTTGCCTGCTTTCTTCTCAACAGGTATGTCAATGTTACTGTCTCAATCACAAGCTTTTCCCATTGCTTGGTTGTGTAACTCATTACATAGGCAGCATAATGGAAGAACACGTATAAACAGTCTGGTTGGTGGATAGCAGCATAGGCTATGTTTGATTGAATAAGGGTTGCATTTCATGCCTACTACCTCCCACCGATCCACTGCCACTCTGACCTCTCCCTACCGTTGAATCACCTAATGTTGAGGATCTCTGACAATTAACGCACATCGAAAAATAAAGAAATAAAGAATGTACCACTACTAAATAGCACATAGTTCATGCGTTGTTGAGCAATATAAGCACTAGTAACAAATGTTTCTGTTTGTTGTGTGTCAGGTTGTTAACTGATGCTATAGATAAGACTACAACATGGACATGTTAAACAATAAAAGAAAACATAAAAATGGCAACATGCTTCACTATCTTGCCCGAAGAGTAAAAACTCAAAAATGCAGTTTGTTTGAAGTTTGAAGTTTGTTTGAAATAACATACTCATCAACCAAAAGAAAACTTTGAGAGGTAGTATTGGATGACATGTTGTCATAGCTTCTTGGCACATTCTGCCTACCATAGTTGCAACCAGGTAGCAAAGCACATTTTAAAAAGTGAGCACGATTTGTTTGAATGCAATATAACATTGTACCACTAGATGGGAGTAATTCCTTAACAGTGTCCCTTTAAGTCAATGATGAACTATTCAGACAGAAGATGATGATGAATAAATGCTATGTTAAATGGATTTATCTGACCATCAGGTGGGATGTTGATGGTACAAACCAATGTCAAATCGACCCTCTAGTGACGTAGCAAGTGTGTGTAGATGTATGATAGACCACCTACCAGTTGGGACAGTCCAGTGGATAGGCATGTAGCCTGAGCATTTATCATCTGCAAATGTATAGTCATGTTTTGTTAACGATGAGCTCATTGATAACGAATTGTTTATGAATGGTCTATGACTGAACGTTATGGTAAAGGGTTACCACCATTTTTTTGTTATGGTAGCTCTTTACATTGACTCTATATTAGTTAGCTGTTGATACAATTGTATCTCTGTTGACTTCAGAAGCAGACAACATAAAGAATGGCAAACATAACAGCAAGTGACCCTATAAAATATGTAATCTAGAATGTAGATTGTACAAAACACAAGTTTTGTCTGGATAGAACTTGTTTCACAGTGTAGAAAATATATATATTCACATCTCCCATTACATTCTACATTCATCTACAGGTTATCCCATATTGATAATACATTTGATTGTGTTGCATTTTATACATTTAACCCAATACTTGTAGTGAAATGAATAAGCAGGAGCATTTGTGTGTCCAATTTTAACCTTAGTAATACCACAGCGTTACATCTGAGGTGCAATGGCTCTTTATCTGGCTGGAGAGGTAAGTGCACTTAAAACTGAGTGTTACCACTTTAGCTCTGGGCAGAAAAGGAAACTCATTGGCACCAAAGTCAGATGGATTGCTTCCTGTCTCTGTTAATTAACACAGTAGCTGTGTGTCTAGCTGTGTCTAGCTAGGCATTTCACTTCCCCCCGTGTCGCTGAGCTTGTCGCTGCATTAAAATAATCTGCTCGTACTGTTTCTGTTACAAGTGCAAATGTGCAACAGTTTAGTAGCATGTTAGCATAGCTTCATGGTGGTTGTCATGGTCATTATCAGTATTATTCTCATCAGGAGCATCAAGACGTTCTCAGAAGAAGGTTCGCTCTGGCTGAATGTGTGAAGCAAAGTAGCAAACACCAGGGGAGCAATTGAGTACGTGGGGACTTTCCATTGAATCAATTAGCTCATCGTGTTTTTGTGGTCATTTTCTGATGGAGGATATGGATCAGATATTTGCCATTCATCTGATAACTTTAAGGCAGAGAAATATGACTTGCAAAGTCTTTGTCTGCTTTATTCATTCTTGAAGATGGTGAAGAGAGTCTGCGAGGATGTCCTCTGACGCCAGTCGTTCTTCATGTTCTGTTACCAGCATCCTTATTGTCTTACTATGAGTATCTTCATCATCATTATCAGCATAATCATTTTCATCACCGTTATCAGATATTGTCTGAAGATCAGTAGGAGGATGATGATGATGGTTATGAAGATTGGGATCTGGATGATGATGGCAATACTGATCATAATGCCGATGTTGATGTTGAATATACTGATCATAATAATGATACGTATCGCCATCATCATCCAGATCTCAATCTTCATAACCATCATCATCATCCTCCTACTGATCTTCAGACAATATCTGATAACGGTGATGAAAATGATTATGCTGACAATGACGATGAAGATACTCATAGATGAAGATACTCAACGGTTTGATGAAGCATGATGTATACATTGGCATGCTCAAGTCATCATTCATAGTAAGGTCTCATACATTGAACATGAGAAGATGCAACTAAACTCTCAATGTCACATCAAGGTCATAAACAAAAGGTAACCTCAGCCACCGCTGAGTGGTTGAATAGCTGCCCACCTCTACCGCCAGCGGACGAACACCACATCTCAGGGAGGAGTCAGTGACGTTCCCCCTTTGTTAACAAATGCTGTTGCATAAGTCTCCATTACAAGTATGTCTCTAAATGCAGGTTCTTGGCTTAGGTTTATATAAAAAATATATATATATATGTATTTCTGTATTTTCAACACTGTCTTGAACTGAGCATGAATAAAATAGAAAACTATTTTGGAGGCAAGAGGCTTCCAAAATAAAATATAAGACATATTCTCTTCCCTCCAGGGGAATGGAAGATGGTCCTAATCCCAACAGAAAACATTCAGAGGCATGCATATTTATCAGATGTTTCTAGTACAAAACTGTCTCCCGTCTTAACGTAACTCAGGCAGTGCATGTCCCCTGCCCGTCGCCCCGGATAGCCATTTAAGGACCAAAATTATGCAGTCACACAATCGAATGCACACGCACACACACACAAACACACATAGACACCAATTTCAAATTTTACTTATACAGACAACTACACAAAAAGACTGAGGCATATTCACCCTGAAACACACACACACACACACACACACACACACACACACACACACACACACACACACACACACACACACACACACACACACACACACACACACACACACACACACACACACACACACACACACACACACACACACACACACACAAACATACACCATACACAAACAAACAAACAAACAAACAAAAAAGCACACACACACACACACACACACACACACACACACACACACACACACACACACACACACACACACACACACACACACACACACACACACACACACACACACAGGTGCGTACACCGACAAACACACCCACCAACATACACAAGCGGCATGTGGCATTTGCTTTGAACCACAGGCCATTGTTTTCACACGTCCGTGCGTCAGCATCACACACACGCACCAATATACACACACACTATATGGAAATGTATCACATTTTGGGAGCACTTTTTAGCACAAACTTTTAAGAATGGAGTAAATAATGAACTCCTCATCTATGATGCATTGTTCATGCATGAATACTCATTAGTAAGCTATTCATAATCGCTTATAAATGATCATTAAGACATTACTAGATAGTAGTTATAATTAGTATGGATTACAAAGTCAACCTTATGGCTAGCTAAATGTTTAAGTCAACACTTAAACACACCGAGAAAAATACAAACAGATACACAAAGGCGTACTCAACCCAGTCTAGGTACACATTAGGAGACTGTGGGACAGATGTCAGGGGCTCGTTCACGGCTCGGGAACACATGTACACTCTCCTCATGGCGGAGTGGGTTTAGGTTCATGCACACTCTATTTCCCCGGGACACAAGCGGTTCAGCGACAGTGCCAACACTAGAGCACTAATCTAATCTAATTAGCATGAATCATGTTTGTGTCATAGCTGTCCATTTTTATGATTTGTCACGTTAATGTTTTGTTGTATTGCGGTGTAATTTGATTTAATGGTTGACATTTCCATCTGTCAGTGCGCGGATGACCGATTTGTGCTGAAAAACAACATCCTCAGGTGCACGGATGGTTGATCTACGATGCATTACACAACAGCAAGTGCTGTTCAAGGTCCTGGTCTTTCAGACGGGAAACCCAGATGAGGAAGATGAAGAAGAAATCAAAGCCAATGTGATTTAACTTATATTAGCATCAAGAGGAATGTCGTCCTTCAGACAGCGAGGACGCGTGGAATCTGTGTGTGTGTGTGTTTGGATTTTGGTTTGGAAGCAAATCATTAGATCAAAACTGTGGACACACTTCTGACCTTTGGGTAGACGCCAGTGATAAATCATTTGACAATCAGGTAGCGACTATTATTCAAAGGCCGTAGTCATGTGGATCCCACAACGGAGCGTGTGTGTATATTAATCCATGCCACAGGACAGAGACACGAACGGACACTAAATCACTCTGGATTATTGTGGCTCTCAGATGCGCTCTTCAACCTTTTCAGAAAGCTGTTAACTGATGAACAATGTGATGTCATGTGCATCACATTGAGTCACATTGAATCTATGCTAATATGTGAACTGTAAATACAGATATTATTGTCATTATTATGTTAATAATAAATAATAATTATCGTTATTTGTAGTAACATTTTGTCACATTTGATCAATTGTACGGCACTCTTGTATCGTTTTATCGTCTTATTAATTAATTATTAGTTATTATTATAGCATCAACTCTTGCATTCATTCATGCTTGCACCTCAAATACAAACACACAAAAATATAAACACACAAAAATATAAACACACATACACTTAGCAAGCACACACAGACGCACACTTCCACAACACACTGGGGCTATGTTACCCGCACTGGCCTCGCCTTCCTCTGCTCATCGTCACCGTTTTTGAGGAAACCTCCTGCTCGATGATGGCACATCTGGGCTTCAGTCTCTACCTGGTCCCTAATTTTATCTAGTTCCTACAAGCATCCGTCGAGTCTCCAACCAAAATCTGGTCTTTAAAGTTGCAAAAACTAGGGAGCGTCAACAAATAACCAGAAATTAATGAAATGCTTTCGGGATAATCTTCAATCTATGTTACGTGATCCAATTATGTATGCATTAAACCTAAATAACATTTATAACCTGCCGATGCATGTGAACACTATGCTGACCCTTGTGTACAGACAGCTCTGTCCCGGTCCCTCTTCTCCTTGGATCCCTTGGTCCCTCTTCTCATGTTGGACTCATGTGCTGCTCACCTTCCTCACACACAGTGATGTCACATGGTTTGAGAGGAGGAGGAGGGGGAGGAGTAGGAGGAGGATTGAGGACAAGGAGGAGGAAGAGGAACGTGTCAGGAAAAGGAAAGTTTGCTGTGAGAGGCACTGTCGTGTTCTAGAAGTTTCACTCTCCAGAGAGAGAGAGCGAGACTATGGTTCAATAGAATGACAATTGCTACTGGTAATATACAGAATATATATTTATTATTCAATGTACTGTCTACATAATGTATGCTCTAAGTGCATGCTTGTTAACATTTGCAAAATGGTATTACTTACATGCCAGTGTATAGCAACGTGGATACTTGAACATTCCTATCTTTTTGGGAAATGATACATAAAGATATGAAATATCACAGAGGGAACAAAGTTCATTCTTTGTTTTATCCTGTGTTGTCAGTATTTAATGAAAAGCTGATTTATCGCCAAACTTCACATTTGTCAAACCTGAGAGCCCACCTGAGAATCTTCTGAAATGATACATAACGTTTTCAATTAGATTTCAAAAGCACCATGAGACAGGGCACGTATTATTGTTCTTCATCCCAGGAAAACAATAAAAATGTCTCAACACTGATGATGGATAGGTGGTAGATGTTACATACGACCTAAAGAACACAAACGCAAGCACAAATTGTACACTGACACTCACTGAGACACACATACACACACACACACACACACACACACACACACACACACACACACACACACACACACACACACACACACACACACACACACACACACACACACACACACACACACACACTCACACACATACAATAAGTGTGTCACAATGACATGAGAACAGACTTGTTCCACCAACGTTAGCTCTGTTTTTTAGGAGAGGATCTTAGACGCACCAGGTCTCAGGCAGACGAGCCTGAGACTCCTGCATACACATTGCATACACATTGTTCCTGTGTATGCAGGAGAGAGGCGACAGGGGCTTCTGATCAGCGCAGCTCATAACAATTTATTTACTGATTTGCTAAATATTCATTTTTTAACCCCTTTCTGGGTCTTGTTTCCCGTGTTACAAATATTCATCATATCAAAATTCAATCAACATAGATGGGCCAGCTCCCATCTGATTATTTTGAGTTATGTGTACCACTGCATCATGGATTATCTTTCAGTCCATTAGCTGAGCTAGTGTTTGCGTTTAGTTAATTACCTCAAATAAAACATAAAATGGAGAACTTTGAGTGTCACACATTGTAACCTCACTAACCTCACTTATCGTTCAGATAAAAAATAAGCACAGTACGATGAGACAATAAGGTAAGAATGGTTAGGCTGAAGACTTGCTTAGGCTAACTTTTCAAGTATTTCTACTGTTCAAGAATAGATATCAAACGGATATAATACATTCATGTATATCAAGCTGTTATAGGAACGAATATAGTATTAAACCCAGAATGAAAGTGCTGGGGCACATTTGGATCATGCTTCGAAAGGTTTACGGCCTGCGCCATCTAAGGTCATTCACACCATATGAATGTACGCACTGCCTTTACAAACTCAATCCACCATTGAATGGAAATGTAGGGCATCACGAGTATGAGCATATACAACTCTACGCAAATATACTAAATTACGCAAAGCTGCATAAACAGGAGAAAGATTGAGACAGCAACAGGTGCTTCTGTACACTGCAGCTCCGCTCAGTAGAGGGAAGAAGCAACCATTTTGCTCACACAAACAGTCCATGGGAGACGCAAATCTTCCCAATCCACCTACCGGCACCACTGAAAAGCTCACAGCATTAGATCTATTCTTCTCACAGAAATGACCTTCACAAAATAAAATAAATAAAAATAATAAATAACTGAATTGTATAGTCAAATCGTCAGTTAACTATACATCTTGTGAGCGTCACATACGCTCACAAGATGTAATATACGTACGTATATTATATTATTATGTGTATGAAGACATTTTTAATACAGTGGTTTCAATTGTACTGTTTCAATTGCACAGCATTTTTCACTTTCACATTGAAAGATCGAATGAACTTATCTTCCTTGACAGCTGAAGTTCCCTATATTATGCCTCCACTCCTTATCTTAGAAAGCCGGTAATGAGCTACCAACCGCTTACACACTTTTTTATCATGTGATTGCGTTTGTCTGGATTTCTGAATTGGAAATGTGCCTATGACTGAAGTAAGAAGCACATTGAAAGCCATTCCAGGTTGTGTTTTTTTTATCTCACCACCAGGTGTGATGTTGATTTACTCATTAGAAGCCATTTAAAATGTATTTGTGTCATGTAAAAAGGGGGATCACTTATGAACTATAGATCAACTATCAAAATTGTAGCCTGTAGCACATTCATTTTCAGGGAGAGACCTTTTCTGTATTAAATCATTCATCAATACATTTGAAATGCAGCAGAATAGGGCAGTTCCAGCAGCAGAGGGCTGCCTGGAACCAGCTCAGAGACGGCCCCCTGTGCATTCGGGTACACACTCCCACCTGTGAGCCAACAGCAGATCGATTTTCTTAAATGCGTCTAATGCCTAATCAACCTCACACAAAGGGGGGGCTCTCAGGTAGCCCGCTGTGGTGGAACACATCGAGAAAGCAGAAGTCTGTCTATGAGCTGTTGTTTTGGCTGCACTCATTAAGCTAGCTTGTTGGTTCGCTCACTGGGTGCGCATCTGGGTTGTGCTAATAAGCAGAGCCAGATGGTGGCCTGGTACCGAGACATTGTGCAGCAATCTGGATCCAAAGTTCAGACGAGTCGCGATGCACACAAATATGGGAATGTAATAATCACTCCAAGTCGACGCTACTAATAAACTCAAACTGAAGTCAAGCTTTCTATATTAAACTACAGCGGGAATAATAATATCCGATGGCAAGTAAAAGACGGAGCGATTCCTTGTCGCTTTTTGTTTGCTTCACTGGGAGCGTTAATAGTCTCCTCGGGCGAGATACAAACACGTCCACACACAATACACAGGTGCAGATACTTCAGGATGCATGAGCATCCTTGAAAACCACACTCACAGAGGTGGCGACGGCCACATCGTTGTCAACAAGTTGTCAATGTGAGTCTTGCGGCCAGGCACTTCTGGTTGACCTCCGGGCAGGCCTTGGATTCCCTCAGCTGGATGGGTTCAACAATAATTCCTTTGCTGTCTACAATACACAGTTTTTGTTAGAATGCAGTATAACTCCATAGAACCGGCGACTTAACTACACCTTAACAGCCTGTTGTGCAGGGGCTCCATATTAGAGAAAATACTTTAAAATACACATAACACGTAAAAATCTATTTGTGTTTACTTGTATGATACTAATATATGATATAACTATGCATTTATATAAATCCCCATTGTGTGAGTGTGTGGATGATGGCTTGTTTAAGCAGCCTCACCCGGCCCTCAGACTGACTCAGGCCAGGTGATGCTGCTTAAACCAGCCATCACCCACACACACTCCTGCTCTGGGGGCTTTCTCTCGGGGCCTGTTCTCGGGCCGGCTCTTGAGCTGTGTAGAGTAGGTGGTCACCTACCAGTGCCAAATCTGCACTCCACAGCCTGAAACTAAAACACTTGGTTATGGTTAAGTATGAAGGTATTATTGTAGCAAAAGTCTTTAGCACCTGTAACTGCAGAATTTGAATGCGTACACTAAAGTCACAGTAAATTTGAAGTCGTATATATTTATTTTGCATGTGTACTCTAAAGTCACAAATGTGTAACAGTACATTTGTAGTCGTAAAAAATATATAAATATTTTTTATACCATTGTAAACACAAAATAGGGTCTACGAGTACGCTAATCTGTGTTACAGGTGCACAAATCATTTTGCTACAATTATTGCAGCGCAGTTGGTGCAAAACACATTCGCACACCCGTGTTTCATAATCTGAGAACATGCCCAAAAGGTGTGCATTCGTAAACCCAAATTTGAACAAATGCATCAGAAGTTGCACATCTGTGAACGCTATGTTAATTCAGCATTTTAATGAGCGAGCACAAAACCATTTTACAACTGCTCGAATCTGCTCCTGCAAGTCTCAGCTGTGAGTTTTTTTGCAGGTTGTTTTGCAACACCCCTAGGTGGTAAATGTGTAGCAAAAGTATTCGTATCCGTAGATGACAGAGCGTCCGTGAGCGGGACAAAATAGTCCCGCCCATAATTTCCTAATCCAATGAAAATCGCCGGCAGGGATGCATTTCTCAAATTACAGTGACGGCTGGTGGTGATTTTGGGTGGGTGGGCTCCAGACGCCATGAGGTCACCTTTATATCTCTGTTCATAACTTTCATATAATGTGAATGATTTTTAAACAAGATTAAGGTGTAGAGAAAGGCATTTCTTTATTTGAAGCACAATTATAAATAAAAAGAAAAAGAAGGTGTTTAAAGTGCTTCACTGAGCTGAAATTGAACATTTCGAACTAAACCATTAAGCAAAATAAAACTTTTTTTGTGCTTAAAGTATTACACAATTAAAATGTTGACTGGTCTCCCTTTGCGCAAAATGCGGCTGTAGACGATCACACACTCTTTGGTAGAGACGTCTTTGTCGCCGTCTATCATGAAGGACATGTAGGCCTATGTGGCGTTTCCGACGTCCGCAGCTGTCTTTTGCTTTAAGGTGTCGCCCATTAGGCCTACTGCAATGAATTGTGCACATGCCATCTCATTGCTATAGGCCTACGTCGGGTTGATGTTTAATCCATTTCTCTTCATGAGAATAATTTCGGATTTAAATTGAGAATGGCAACTCCTCTTTGGCAATGTTGTATGCAACATTAAATGAGATCATTTCCGATTCCTTAGAGAACCTTATTGTTACTGCCTGTCGCTGAAATGCAGCTTGGAGAGGGGCCACTATCTCTACACACTTGTCACGTCATGTTGGGTTATTTAGACAGCTTTTTAAATGTTTCGATACGAAACGTAGTTGACCCGCTTACAAATGCACTATTACCGGCCATATTCTGACCGCACTCCTGACAGTAAATCTGTACATCGTTTGGTTGATGTGTCCCCAATCTTTTCACTTCCAATTTTTCCTCCAAAGACATTAAAGAAAACCGATTAGAAAGTAAATAATCCACTTCATTCATTTTCATGCTAACGCCCGCCATACTGCACTTGCGCTACTGTGCTTTGATTAGTCGAAGGACACTGTACTGTAGCTACAGTGCTAGGTCAGCCTTTGGGCTGAACTAATTTAGCCCAAATGGGAAGCATATGAAGGGGGCGTGTCAGGGCACCTGTCAATCAAACGTCAATGGAAGCTTACGCTACTGCGCTTGGGCTGAATACATTTTGCTCATTCACAGGAAAAAAACGAAGATATATATATCCTGGGTTTTTCTGTCACTTTTTGGTGCTGTTGCTCCTTTAGGTTCTACCAAAATTTAAAACAATATGTTCTAAGTTTTTAATGATATTTTTTTTATTTTCACTGTAAGAGGGCTTAGCCCTGTTAGCCCATTTATACCAGCCGTCCCTGACTGGGACCCATCGCGTGCCAGCCATGGAGCTATAAAGATCGCAGCATTCTTAGCGCGGGTACGTTTCTTTCTGGAGAAGTGAAGAGGGCGTCCTACTGAACGGAGGTGGGTATCCTACATTATGTAAAATGAAATGACTTAGTTCAAGGGAATTCTCCCCAAAGTAGGCCTATTGCATTAACATTTCTGAATTGATGTTATGGCGACCATTAAAATACATTCAAGGACATTTGCGGCATGTTAATGAAATACTTTGGGGGGAATTCACTTGAACTAAGTCATTTCTTTTAACATAATGTAGGATACCCATCTCCGTTCAGTAGGACGCCCTCTTCACTTCTCCAGAAATAAACGTATCCCGTGCTGAGTATGCTGCGATCTTTATAGCTCCATGGCTGGCACGGGGTGGGTCCCAGTGTAATTTGAGAAATGCATCCCTGCCGGCGATTTTCATTGGATTAGGAAATTATGGGCGGGACTATTTTGTCCCGCTCACGGACGCTCTGTCATCTACGGATACGAATACTTTTGCTACACATTTACCACCTAGGGGTGTTGCAAAACAACCTGCAAAAAAACCCACAGCTGAGACTTGCAGGAGCAGATTCGAGCAGTTGTAAAATGGTTTTGTGCTCGCTCATTAAAATGCTGAATTAACATAGCGTTCACAGATGTGCAACTTCTGATGCATTTGTTCAAATTTGGGTTTACGAATGCACACCTTTTGGGCATGTTCTCAGATTATGAAACACGGGTGTGCGAATGTGTTTTGCACCAACTGCGCTGCAATAATTGTAGCAAAATGATTTGTGCACCTGTAACACAGATTAGCGTACTCGTAGACCCTATTTTGTGTTTACAATGGTATAAAAAATATTTATATATTTTTTACGACTACAAATGTACTGTTACACATTTGTGACTTTAGAGTACACATGCAAAATAAATATATACGACTTCAAATTTACTGTGACTTTAGTGTACGCATTCAAATTCTGCAGTTACAGGTGCTAAAGACTTTTGCCACAATAATACCTTCATACACAACTGCTTGTTTAGGATTAGGCAACACAACTCTTTGGTAAGGTTTAGGCAACACAATTACTTGGTCAGGTTTAGGGTTTAAGCAAAAAGGTCTTTCTGCCAGAAGGTATTTGTGTCAGAAAGCCCTGCCAATTCCGTCCAAGTATTGGACGGAATTGGCAGTGGTGAGAGATAAAAAGGCCGGACCCTTGAGACACGTCTTGGAGGTCGCTTTGGTTAGGGAACAACAATTTCTTAGGCTAGGGGTTTGAGTTTGTCATTCTGCTGTGCTCCTTATTGCCTTATTATCAATAAGCAGCAGTTTGGCAGATCTATATCTATGTTGCCTCCGCTCTCGCTTATTGACGTAAATAAACTCCACGCTCAATGCACGTTGCCATAATATCAAGAAAGGCGGGTGCCAGATAAATGTTTGCAAACATGAACATGTATGTGTGAGGTGGGGAATGTGTTGTGTGGTGGTTTATCTCTGTTTATTCACAACAGCTCTCTCAATATTTTTCCCCATTGACAAATGAAGATGTGTCTCACAGACCTGTATCCTTCTCAAAAGACGGCAAACGCAACAGCTTCCCCCGACAGGACGAAGCTGTCACTCACAGCCTCGTGCACGATCCGTCCTTTCAGAGATGGTTCGCCACCGCTTGATATCGCCTTGATCCATCGGTCTCTGATTCGCTGAGATAAACCCCTCCAACCCAGGTGCGACAACGAGACGAGGGCCAACCTCCACTTCGGCATTCCATCATATTCCTTCAGTCTTGAATATCGATGAGTGGTGAAGTGTGCAAACATGACAACAAAAGCTGAAGCCGGGCCGCCACAAGCATGGGAGAATGGGAGAATATAGATGGGATTTACTGAAGTGGTGGTTGTGACAGACAGGAGAGGAAGAGCATGTTCTTCAAAAAGCCGTTCATTAACATAAACACTAACCAGGCCCATATCAAGGATTCGCTAGGCGTGTCAAGATTTGCAAATAAGATTTTGTCGCACTGAATCTGTTTTAAGAAGCGTTTAAGTCGGGCTTTCTTGCTCTATGTCACACACACACACACACACACACACACACACACACACACACACACACACACACACACACACACACACACACACACACACACACACACTCACACACACACACACACACACACACACACACACACACACACACACACACACACACACACACACACACACAAGCACAAGCACAAGCACGCCAAGCAAGACAGGGACTATACCACACATAAGAAGTTTAAGTAGGTAATGTATGCTAAATAACCTATACAAATCAGTCATAGTGTTGAGGTCAAAACCACTTTTTGTATTCATTCTACACGAGTCACAGTGGGGATATACTACCAACAGCACAGTGTGTATGCCATTGACATCACACTTGTATCATGTATGTATCTTTTTATTGTCGTTTAATTAGTGCTACGTCTCTGGCAGTTTGCTATTTGGATCTGAAAACAGCCTTGCTGAATTGAAGGAACCAAATTTGCGAAGAGACAGCCGGTTGATTAGAGAGATGATGTTATGTACTGGGGGTTGTATTGGGCCCATTTAATCCTACCTGATTTTCTTCACGAGTGAGGTTGAAATTATAAAACCAATGTAGCTGTCGGATCTTAAACGTACGTGTAAAATATATACGTTTTGAAAATACCAGAGTATGACAATAGTTTTGGTTTTGATTACGTTTTCTGTTTCCAGTGATATTCGCGTCAAATTGTACATCTAAATAAAATACAAATGTTTTATTTATTTGGCTTATATTCAAAGGGCATATCAGAGACTTTGCCGTGCCCACGGCAAGATATATTTAATATCCATAGTCAATAGAGAGACTTTCCTGCCTAACTCCTGTACCTTGTTACTAAGATACAGCAATAATGCAAGGCACAGACATCTTTTCTCCTGTTGATGGAAGACATAGAGACAACAAACAGAAAGCTGGGAATGTGATGGTGTGAATAAAAAAAACACGTGTGACTCTGGAATACGATAACACCTTCAATGACTAAAGTGCATTACATATCCCACAATGCAGTGGTTCAGTACTGGGCCGTGGCAGCAGCACATGTTTTAATCAGTCCATTTAACCCGCGTATAACATTTCCAAAAGGTGCAAGAGGCAGAGTGTGAACCCCATTGCCACCAGGGATTCAATTAACAACTAGAAAATAGATTTCTTCCAAGACTCCACATGCACCATATGGAGATCGCTTTGAACTTTGTTTACTGAGGAGAAAGAAAAATACATTTCTGAGAAGTTGAAGAAAAGGTGAATGCACAAAGATAGCCTACACCGAAATGATGTGTTGCGTAACAAAGTGGCTATTTTAAAATGCGTTGCTGCCATTTCTTTCCGGTCTTTTTGCTAATATTTACATTCTGGTAATAAAAAGGATTAACTTCATAATTCAGCAATGCTTTTTCATGACTGTTTGTTTTTCAAATGCAACAGTGTAGCAGCCGCTTGCAAATTTGCATGACACAGCAATTACCGGTCGGCTAGGGAAATATTATATAAATAGTAGTGTCTTGCTAGTAAGGCTTAAAATATAGGACATAACATAATTCACAGAAGAGGGGCACAATCAAAACACATTTCGCCATTGTTGCACTTAGATGGAGAATCACATCCATAATCCATGGTTTTCCACCTCAAATTGCAAATATCTTCCAACAATTTTCTATGGCATCTAAGGACCCCTGGTTACATAGGTTAAGGTTAAGTAGGTGCAATTTGACCGATTTAAAGAGAGAATGTAAAAGGAGCCCAAGAGTCCACCATGCATAAACCACACAAAACATCCCTAAACTCCCTCTCTGCTCACTACGGACACTCAAACATTACCCTCAAGCAATTTCAATGAATCAAACCAACACACAAAAAAGTGAACCGTGTCAAAACGAATTGCCAAATGTACATTTGAGAAGGTCATAATCGATCTTGATGTGTTGTGTCCCATAGTGCTTCACTACTAGGAGACATTTCTAAGTACTTAACAGGTACAACAAGAACTCCTTGTGGTTTTTACTGCAACCGACCGATGGAAATCAATATGTCTAAGACCATGTGTAGTCTGGCGAGCGTCATGATAATATCACTGGAGACACTTCTTTGATTTGTATTGCTGTGGAACCAGAGCAGAGAAAATAGCCCTGGCAGAACTAATAGAGATCCGATACAGAGCAGTAACTGTTTCATTTTTCAAGACACCATTGGCTCCCCTTAGTCATTTGTCAACACTCTGCGAGACGATTTGAACTAATAATGATTCAATGCCGAATCCTCCCCTATCACTTGGTACATTTGAGTAATCCATCTGGATATTGTGGAAACTTTGAAAATAAATACATAGAAAGTGAAAGTTCAAAACAGCAGAGTTCAGTGACAGCCATTCAAACTACTAATTGGTATACTGTCAGAGAAAATCATCGCACTTTCTGATACTTTCTTAGTTTCACAGACTGAAAAAGTAAATAAATACAATTTGTATTCACTTATGTGCAAGCAGGGCCGACGGACTGCGGGGGAAAGTGAGGCAGTCCTGGGGGGGCCCAAGGCAGAGGGGGGATCCATTGAAATAAAAAAAAAAAAATATATATATATATTTGAATTATCCACCAGTCCATAGTGTTAGGAGTCGCACACGGCCACGTATCCTACCCCCCCCCCCCCCCAGGATTTGGTGCAACGGCCCTGTGTGCAAGTATATATCTGTGCATATAGGTGTAGGAATGTGTGTGTGAGTCTGTGTGTGTGTGTGTGTGTGTGTGTGTTTGATTCTGCCTGTGCGCAGGCAGAGGACAGGTCGCCCGGGCTGGGCGGACGGTGGTTATAACAGTGTTCATCCGCGACGCGTGGACAGCCAGGACTCTTGCATTGTGGTGATTCCCAAACTCTGTTAGAGATTTACACTTGGCCTAACCGAGGGGGGGCCATCCGAACAGGTTTGGGAACCACTGGTCTAATTCTAACGAATCCCCCTTTATGCAAAGCCAATGACAGAGGTCATTCACACAGACTCCCACCCGCCCAGAGTACCGGTCGGTTTGAATCCCATCCGTTACTAAGAGGCCTGCGGTAAAAAGTACTCATATTATGTACTCATGTAGAAGGCACTTCCACCATGATGTGCTTATTTAGTTTTCCGTGGCCGTTTTATCTGTGATGCAACGACGTACCCACCGTGTGAGTTGCTATGGCTACTCTTTCTAACTGGCTTAGTTTCAATATATCTCCCTCTCGACAGCCCTTGAACCTTAACTACAACATCTTTATGTGTTAATTACAACACGTTTGAATCTTACCTACAGCCCCTTAAATGTGGCAGATGAGGGTTCATCAACCATTTTGAGTCAAACACCCTTACATTTAGACTATATCAATCAAGGCTTCCTTGTGAATATAGCTTTATATTATAGGTATCCTTCCTGAAGTATATTTTCTATTCTCTTCAAACCTTATGGTAGTATGGTAGTCCTTCAATCTAGTGGCAAAAATGTACACGCAAAAATAAAGAATATCCAAACTCATTAATGCAACCGTTTTATTGTAAAATTCCACAGCTGTGTGCAATTCCCTTATGAAAAGGATATATATATATTATTATTTTTTTCCAGTATATGTATGTTATATTATGCAGACCTCACCAGAATTTCTTTAGTGCCCTTTATATACATACAGAAGAGATATATGATACATAGATGGCAAACAATGTCTAGGGTAATCAGGTATTTCACTGTCATTGTTTTTTTTTATTCGTTTTGTTGTTGTTATTTTGGATATCAGCCACACAGCCATTGACCCACCAGTCACATCGACATTGTACCGGTGTATCGACACCATCACCTGTTGTCTGCAGTCTGACAAAAGAGAGAAAAACATAGAAACTATTTACATGTGCTCTCAAGACACACGTGTTGGTTCTGAAGTGAAAATGTTCACTTTCTTTTTAAGAATAATCGATAAATAAATAAACAAACAAAGAAAAAGGTATTGTAAATGCCAATGTCCATGAAAGAAAAGGGCCTGAGGACACATAAAACGCAAAGCTTTGTTTTGTTTCTTTTGAAATAATTCTTTGAATATTTATAATAATGTTCAAACCTGCCGGAATCCACACATCAACACGACTTCATGGTGAAGATAGAGCATTTTAAAAGACTGAACAACAAAACAAGCATTTATTTCCATAAATACATGAAAAGTAAAATAAAATTTGTTACACGGCCCTCTTCAAAGATGAAACATGCTAGCATTCAAAGAACGATATGTTTCGTAAACAGAGTAAGTACTTTGTTTACTTTGCAAATGAAGTCAGCTGGATATTGCATGCCACTCTGGTTTCCTGCATAAATCTGTTGATCAAATCTAGGTAAACAGTAGAAGCATTACAAAGAATACATGTCTTGCATTTGATGGTATGTCTAGTCATTGAGACAGCGAGGCTTGATATTTGATCTCCATTACTGGAGATCCTTTGATAACGCAGCTTTTATACGCTATGATGTGTACTCGTTGGAGAAGTTGAAATAAAAGAGATAGTAGAAAACATGAAGAAAGAAAGCAGTATTAATATGCATGATGTTTGTGTGATTCAGACACATTTGCAAATGGCCTCAAATGAAAATCTCTTGCGTTCCTCCACGTTCTCATCAATAAGAACCGTGTCAAAGAGTGATCTTAAGACAGGGCACACAATAACGCTAGCAAACTCCCTGATCCCGGCCAATGTCTCCTTGGATCTGCGTTTGGAGTTTGGCACCTTCCAACAAAAATAAGCAACCCTAAGAATTTCATCTATTCCAAGGTGTGGAGAGCGTGGCCACACTCAGATACTAGTTACTAATCTCTGTGGTAGGAGCACGAGACATAGAAGAAAACCCTTATGACGGAGTAAGATATTGGTGGGAAAAAATATACAAATAAACAAAATAAATCAATAAAATAAATACAGAAATAAATAGGTTGTCCACATTGTCCAAAATCACGATGGTGATAACATCATAGTTTATTTTGTTTTCTTTCTACTTTAAGTCTACACTTTAAAAGATGTTGCATCATTTTTTTTCCAAGAATTGTTTGTCAACACAGTTGTTTGACAAGCCTTTTGACAGCAGCGTTGGTCAACCGCAACATAGAATCACACTATAGGATAAACAGGATAAGACTCCATCACGACAGAAAAAAAGAAGTCAAAATAGCTTCCTGCCTTTCTTCTTTCCTCAAAGGCATACACCTGTTTTTTTAAATATATGAGTTCATTCCCCACATTATCCTGCACAGCCTGTGCAGCGTTATGAAATAAATCTATGATCATATGCTATTACAATCGAGACAATTAAAACAAATCTGCCATTTTAGTATTACCCGCTGCATCGAATGTTGCCTTTGATCTTAAAGTATGTTAAGACAATGCTGTAACTCACACTGGCTCATTGTGGATTTGAAAATGTTTCGAAAACTGCAGGACCACTCACTCATGCATACGGAGGCATGAGTGTGCGAATGTATGGCCCGTGTATGGTGAGACATACATGATGTATTATAATGAATAACAAAGTCCACGTTTACCTTGCATGTACTTGTTATATTCCTTTTTATCCATGTATATAAAATACTGAACAAAAGCAGGAATAAATAGTGAAGTGTTTCAAGAATGGTAGAAAGAAGGAAATAAAGCAGGAAGGGTAACAGTTTCTATCACTATTTGGTGAATGGGTGATGGCTGAAAATTCTGACCAACATCATCTGACTAATCCAACTGGCCACTGATTAGTCTGAAAGAATAAAAAAAATAAAAAACCTAGGTAAATTTTTTTATGGTAACATTTTTTAATTTTATTATATCAGAGAAAATAAATATAATATATAACTAAATCCTGAATGATAATCAACAATTCTCTCTTACTTTTCATAGCCAACAATAGAAGACCTCAAAACATATTTAGTTTCGGCCTGAAAGGTGCATGCAATAAATGTAAACGACTAAGGAATAGTAAATTATATACAGTGTTTGTACATGTAACCAAAGCATCATGAATCGCAGCTTAAATCTCAGACCACAAATGAAAGATGTAATGTTTCATCGGGCTAAACTGTTATTGGAAAAAAAAAAATCAAATTTGATCACAAAACCATAACTACTGATAAAGTACCTCCATTAGGTTGTGGCATATTTTGCTATCATAATAATCAAAATATGATGAATGCGAGTAAGATAATGGTGCAGGTGCATGAGGTGTCTTTCAAATGTGTATGCTAGGTGTCTTAATAGAATATCCCTATCAGGTGTGACTGTGTGGGTGTGGGATTTGTAGTCCTTTCCTAAGGTTGAATTTAGCAACATAACTGGTGTTCAAACCAACAAGTGAAAGAACAACCTTGCTATTTCCAAGAACAATCTTTTTCATCTTCTTTTGTGGAAAAACAAAAATCTTTAGCCCCTTTCTATGCAAGTTATTAAATGCTACAACAATTGCATTGTCCTCAAAAGAAGCATCGAAACAAACAAACAAACAAACATCACTATTCACATAAATAGTGGGGAGAGGGAAATTCAAAATCAAAACGTGAAATGAAATCTTCTCTGAGGAGGGTCGCCTCCTTTTAAAAAATGAACAAGAAAACACACTAAAAACAAACAAGTGTCCATCACTGGGCCAAAAGGGTGTGTGAATGATCCATCCCGCCGTCAGAGCGGCCCGGTCCCGGGGCCCTACAGGTACAGGTAGGACACCCAGTACACCAGGTTGAAGAGGCCGAATGCGGTGGGGAATCCGATACGGGCGTACGAGTCTATCTTGGCCACGCGGATGTGCAATCGGCCGTGGCGCCAGGCGCCGGAGCGGCAGTCCTCGAAGCAGCAGAAGAAGCTGGTGCAGTCCTTACCGTCCAGGCACTCGTAGCCGTACTCCTCGTCACGCTCCTGCATGTGCGTGGCGTTGTTCATCTGGATGGCGGTGGCGGAGCGCGGGCGGATGTCCACCGTGGGCGTCTGCTTTTGGTCGTTCGAAAGGACGGGACCACAAGATGAAGACGCGTTAGCGGCGCATATGGCTAGCGAGCTACAAAAGGGGATCGGGAAATGTCCCTCTTGCGGTTGTGGTTGCTAGCTCGCAAAACAACAAGAGGGACATTACGGAATCCACTTTTTAATACATTTTTTTATGTAATCTGTTTCAGCCATCAGTCAGCATGTTTAATCAATTAATCAATATACTTTAAAACTCCTGTAGCCTATCAATAACCTGTGATTGAACTAGTTCTATATCAACTGGTGAGGCTTCACATAACTCACATAGTGAATGTAGGCCTACATCATTTTAGGGGTAGTTGTGAATAAATGGCTTCAGAATACAAATGAATCATGTTAATGTTTGTATTGCGATGGCTTTATTTTATAACAAATCGTGCTGTTGTGCTAGTGCTGGGCAATTTTTTTTTTATAATTTACAATGAATCATTGTAAACCGTTTAACATGAAATACTCTTGGCTCTGCGTGTGGAGCTTTATATCAGCGCTGCTGCGTCCGGCTACATGCTGAACATTTGGACACCAGATCCGAGCCCAAGGAGATATGGAATGTTCATTGCCAGACACAACAACGCTTGCTTCACTCTTACTTCGTCCCACTCCATGAGTCGTGGCTAAAGTGAGCAAAAATAAATATGTATAATTAAACCGCCATTTCAAAGCTATGTTAGCTGGCAACGGCTATACAGAGCTTTTTCTATTCCGATGGCTTCCCCTTAAATAGGATAATGATATCAGCGTGTCTATGATTCAAGTTACTCTAAAAGAAAAGAACACGGGAGACAATTAGCATTCCTTTACAGCTTTTCATCTTGTTTTATCTCAAAATGCCTTGCCACCTATACAATTGGAAGTCAGGCTCCCGGGAAGATTTACGTCCCAGAATCCAACCCCCACCCCTCTGGCTCCTCCCACCCACCTACGCACACACACACACACACACACACACACACACACACACACACACACACACACACACACACACACACACACACACACACACACACACACACAAACACACACACACACACTACACTACCTCAATCCACATCTTGGCTGTGGTACAAGTTCCCCTGACCTTGCAGATAAACTCGATTGTCCGTCTCCACCTTTAGAAATCACAGTCCTCTGACTTTAAAAATAGGAAGGACACTGGGTTGTGGGGCTCTTAAGTTTTGAAAAGCCCATTGAAGTCTCACTCTCAACTTTCCACAGTCAAGAGCTACCAAAGAATTTACTTTAATTCTCACACTTGAGAATTAATAATGGCAGGCTTTTTTTTACATTCAATCTTTATATAACCTCAACCTGTGATTTTAGTTAAAGGGGACCTAACATACCACCAGGTGTGAGTGTGATTAGCCATTACAACGGATGACGGATAGATGAGCAACGTTTGCTGCAGTCCACTAGGTAGGCTGGTAGACTGATCTATCCGTCACACATCTACGTGGACACGCCCACCTGTGATGTCACAATGCTGCACATTTTGAAAACGGCTTGTAATGGCTAATCACGCTCACACCTGGTGGTATGATAGGTCCCCTTTAAGATATTTGTGAGTATATTTCATGTTGGTTTTGAAGTATTGTTCAACTATGTAAATAGTTTAAACTAAACCAAACAACACTCCATTATTTGTCAACATTTGCCCAGCACTAGTGCACAAGGTTGTTCTCAGTCTGACTACGATAGCTACACATAACTGTAACACATTACATACAGAACATGTGGGGTAAGTTCCAACAGTTTCATTTTTTTCAGATGGGTTAATTGACAGTTGGCTAAGCTGATAGTAAGACGGAAGGGGGGGATGTCACGGGAGGCAGATCTCAAAGGGGATTGGTTGCACAGGAGGAAGCAGGGTTTGTACGCTGAAGCAGCAGGAACACACACAGCATTCTGCGTCCGGGACACGACTGGCTCAGCAAAGCCACTGCCTTAGCAAAGCAAGTGTTCACAAAGAGAAAGGAAGAACAAAAAAAAAAGAAAAAAACATAGCGGTGCTGGCAACTTAACTGGCTGAAAGTAGACAACCTCTCAAAAGAGTATAGTTCAAACTTGGCTGGACACACAGTCTTTAAAACAGCTTCCTAAGCCAAATTAATTATCAATGAATTTTCCAAAATAGTTTTCATCTCTTGCTTTCTTTTAAACATCAATGAATTAATGTTGTTAAATAACAAATGTGTGTCGTACATCTAAAAATATAAATACCTCATTAACAGATTTATCTTTCAGGACTTTTTCATGCCTTACATAGGTTTAATGTACTTGATCTTTCTTCACAATGTTTGCTTCCAAAAGCTTGCCTGTGTGCAATGCATGGTGGGTATTTACAGATTAGTGTACCCTAATCCGCTGAGCTGCCCTGTCGAGTCCTAATTGGACACAGAGCACGTTGAAGGGTTGTCTATTTCAGTCTGCTAGGTCTCTACTGGAGTCAGCAGCAGGTTTAAGCAGCCAGACACACACAGATATACTGTAGGTCTGCCGGCAGAAGAAGACCAAGGAGAAAAAGAAAAAGAAGGCAAAGACGAATATGAAGCAGAAGAAGAAGCAGACGAGGATGAAGGAGAAGCAGATGAAGAAGAAGAAGAAGAAGAAGAAGAAGAAGAAGAAGAAGAAGAAGAAGAAGAAGAAGAAGAAGAAGAAGAAGAAGAATTAGAAGAAGATGATGAAGATGAAGATGAAGACGAAGATGAAAGATAAAATAAACCTAATTTAACAGCCTGGCGTTCGCCATGGTTACCACAACAAGAGATGAGAGCGAGACAGGAGGGGAGGCAGAATTAATCCTGTTGTTCCCGCAGTTTAAAAACGTTGCTCTCAGCGTGGGCGGCGCAGAATCAGATTGCTTTATATTCAAAATAAACATATAGATAAATTACACACACAAACAAAAACCTCAAACAACAAAGCTAAATTGCCGTCTGACTGTCTGCCCCCGCGCGGCTCCGACTCAGAGAGCTCTCACTATCATCCGTGTCATTTCCGAAGCCTATTCGCTCTGCGGTCGCGGTGGCAGGGAGAACCCATCGCCTCACAGAGAGAGACGGCGGGACAGAGAGAGAAGGAGCATCGTACAGGAACAACCAAACTACTGTGTGGTCATCACGGAGGGGAATGCAGTGAGGGGCTGGGGTTCAGGGGTGGGGGGGCGGGGGGGGGGGAGACACAATGCAGCAGGTACATGCAGTCAGTACACAGGCTATCTCAGTCAATATATACCTTGGAGGAAAAGAGTCGCAGGAGCTTTTGTCCAGACAGGAAACAAAGAGGATGTGGAATTGAGAGAGAGCATCACCATGACAACAAAAACAACGGCAAAGGCAAATCAACCACACATACATTGAAAGCCAAAAGAAAAAGGACAAGAAGACAAAGAGAGAGTCAAAACAATGAACAACAAACACCAGTACTATCATTTCTGATGAACAAGTTGGAAGATATATATATATAAAATAGTTGAGAGACATACATTTGGAAAAACAAGAGGGAGGGGGGCTGAGAGAGGGAATGGTTGGCTATATTCTACATGCTTACTATACTTAAGTTATTTTGTAAAATGTAATCTCTGAAGTACTGAAGCCCTTGTGAAAAACAGTAAATGAGTTAATTTCGTAGCACACTTTTCTTTCACATGACTCCAGATCAAACCGGTGTGATGTACTGTTACACCGCAGCTCTCACTCTACGTAATTGCAAATTGAGTTTTCTCCACAGATCAAATGCAGTTAGAGAGAATGCAAAAGCCTTGGCTTTGATCAAGCATGGGTGGACAGTGCTGATGCATTTTAATCTTCACACTCTAACAATCAAATGATTCAAAATAACGATGACGGCTGCAGTTGGCATTATGGACCGTACAGCAAATTAGACATTTTGACATTTGACATTATTTTCTTGCAATTCTTGAGCAGTGGTAAGTGTCAAGAATAACAACAAACTGAGATCAGTATACCTGATACCTCTCGGATTAGGTCACCTGAAAAATAACAAAGTTGATTTTCACATCAAAGAGTTTGCAGAAGTCCAGTTTGTAAAAGTTCCACTCTTGATGCATTTAGATATAAAACATACAGAATGTCCTCTTAATGGATGACACTCTCTGAAAAGGCACCCCATCTTGATTCTTCAACTAGGTCACACACCCTATGCTAAGGCCTGTACAGAGAGAGACCTCAATAACATTGACCTAAAACATCTAAGATTAAAGATGTTAACGTCTCAACCCCCCCCCACCGCCACATTTCCTCAACTTCCACCCCTATTATTTTCGTACGCTGAAGTATTCTACACGATGAAAAGGATTTCAGTCAAAGCTTTTTTCTTCCCCATGCTCCCTCATTCCCTCTTCCTTTCTCATCCCCTCTCTTTCTCTCTCTCTCCCTCCCTCTTACTCTCTCTCCTCTCTACTCTCTTTCCTCTCTCTTCTCTCTCTCTCTCTCTCTCTCTCTCTCTCGCTCTCTCTCTCTCTCTCTCTCTCTCTCTCTCTCTCTCTCTCTCTCTCTCTCTCTCTCGCTCTCTCTCTCTCTCTCCTCTCTCGTCCTCTCTCTGCAGCATCTTGGCAGGCTGTGTGGATGACCTAGAACAGCCCCTCTAAGATGGAAAACTCTCATTTCATTATTTATCCTCTCATCCAGTGGAGACACAAGTTAACGTATAGCCCAGCAACCCTTCCAGTTGAGGTAGTTTCTAGCCATCTTGGGTTTGTTTAATCGTTTTGTGTCTTCAGCTCGTTTATTCTAGATTTGATCAAAAATAACCACTTGACGGGTGATTCCATTCTGAGACTGAGTCGCCCTCGACGTGACTCTTTGAATAAGCATTGTGGTAATGCTTTGGTCAATCTGTGACGAGCACTCAACCGCCCAAGGCCCTGCATTCAGGGGCCCACGCACAGTAAGTTGGCCATTAAGAAATCTCTACTCTACTCCAGTAAGCAGCACTCGACTGAGCGCACTGCCCTGCTGTCCCTCCCACCATCTGGGTGAAGGGTGAGAGTCTTTAGCCCTTGATCTCTGGCCCTGCCCCCGCACCAGAAAACCCCTATAACTCTCTCTCTAACCCTCTGTCTCTCTCTCTCTCGCTCTCGCTCTGTGTCGTGCGGTGTGTAACTGCATGGATAAGCGTTGGAGATGAGGATTTGAAACCCATGAGGGAGGTTCTTGGTCATGGAGGCCTCAGCTATGGCCTACTGTCTGTCTGTCTGTCAGTGGGTGAGTGGAGGCCTCAGTTATGGCCTACTGTCTGTCAGTCTGTCAGTGGATGAGGGGAGACCTCCGCTATGGCCTTCTGTCTCTTTGTCTGTCTGTCTGTCTGTCTGTCTGTCTGTCTGTCTGTCTGTCTGTCTGTCTGTCTGTCTGTCTGTCTGTCTGTCTGTCTGTCTGTCTGTCTGTCTGTCTGTGGGTGAGTGGCCGCTCATCTTCAACCTGACTTTAATCCACCACAGACAATCTGTCCCGGCTTTCATTCTGATGCATGCATCCACCGCACACACAGGAACACACACACTCCACACAGCTGTGGTCAAAGCACTGTTATCGGATAGTCTTACTCCTACTCTTCTCACAAACAGTACAAAATGTGTGCAATTTTTGTCCGACGTGTGCTCTGCCTGATTTTCTCCCTGAATCCCCTGATGAAGCCCTCACGTGACGGACGCACTCACCGGGTTCTTCCTCTTCTTGTCCTTCTTGGCGCTGGGCTTGCGGTTGCTGACGAAGTAGTGCAGCGTGCCGTACTCAATGAGCGCGGCGAACACAAAGATGAAGCACACGGACACAAACAGGTCCATGGCCGTCACGTAGGACACCTTGGGCAGGGACTTCCTGGCGATGGTACTGAGCGTGGTCATGGTCAGCACGGTGGTGATGCCTAGCCGGGTGAGGGAGAGGAGCAGAAGGAAAAGAGTTCAGTATTCAATGCGGTTTCAAGCTAGCACCAGTCCACATCCTCCTAATCTCTCCGAACCCTGACCACCCTAAAATAGAGAGGTTTGACCAAAAGAACGTAACATGTGATATTTACTAACCCTTATTTATGTTTACATGAACATCAATTCTAAATCCTTTTGTGTTCCCTATTTGGCAGAAGCACAAAGCACTACACAACCAGGACTTTTGTTTGTCATTGCCATTGGAGGCGTTTGTGTTCGTTAATACATGTTCATGTCAATGTTACCAAAGACATTTTTTTTTTTCTTTCATCCTTTCTTCCTTACCTCCAGCATGAGGACCAACCCCTACTTGAGACGTTATGATATGAATCTGAATTCACTGTAAGTCGCTTTGAATCAAAAAGGTCCCCTAAAAGGTTTACTTACCACTCAACTCAGATATCCTTCTCCGGTATTGATAGCATACCCCAGTATTATGTACATATGCCGCTGAAATGTTAGCCCGCTCAAGCCTTTATTGACTTGCCTCTCTGCTGAATATAATCGTTGCAGACACTGCATCGACGACTGGCTTAACACATAGACGACACAGGGCCATGAAGTCAACACTGAGCCTAAATCCATGCTCTTTCCCCTCAAGGTTGGAGTCTCTGGATTCTTGCAATAGAGCATTCTGGCTCCCAACACATTCTCACATCTCGTGCTGATAGCAATATGTGGTTTGCATTTACTGTTTTGTTTTAATTTTATTTTTATTCCGTTTTTTCTGTATATTTGGTTTCCTGTATTCTGTATATATGTTGAGTCCATTTTCATTCTTTGCAAAGCACTTTTTAAACCTTATTTTAATGCATGCACTCAATAAGTGAATTGATATTTATAGAACGGGGCAGGGCAACAACTAGTTCGGACCTCTGACACGATAACGAAACACCCTTGAGTTCATTGTTAACGATCCACTAAATGTGGATGAGGATGTTTGGAGTGCTGACATTAGTATAATTAATTAGGCTTGGTTTAGTTATTGAGGCTCTTCAAGTGAATAAAGAGCGGTTGAAAGTTCTCTTTCAAGGATACCTACAGGTCTTTTGTTTATCCTCGCCCTGTATTAAGCCTTTAGGGCCGTCTGATGTTAGGGTATACTGTGCGTTAAGTTAGCTGTGAGCTACTGCATTAGCATACATTCACCCACGCATGCATACACTTTAATACTATATAAAGGATGGTAACTCATTCTATATGGAAACCTGAAGGAATTGTTAGAAAAAAAGGAGGGTTTATGAGACCAAGACAATGAGGTTTGTGATTTTCTATCACAAACAATTGGCTGTTTAGTGGCCATGGATTGATAGGCGTAGAGTACACAAGGGTGTCCTTGGCAACATAACCTGCGAATGCGCGTGCTCACACACATACAGACAATATATAAGTAGCAACTAACAATCCCTTAATCCATATACTTTACGGCTATCAGGTCGGGATGTCATGGACCACTGCTCTACATCTCCATATCCACCATCTGGTTCGCTCTCTCTCCCTCTCTCTCTCTCTCTCTCTCTCTCTCTCTCCCTCTCTCTCTCTCTCTCTCTCTCTCTCTCTCTCTCTCTCTCTCTCTCTCTCTCTCTCTCTCTCGCTTTCCCTCTCTCTCTCTCTTTCTCTCTCTCTCTGTCTCTCTCTCTCTCTCTCTCTCTCCCTCTCTCTCTCTCTCGCTCGCTCTCCCTCGGTGTGTTTGTGTCTCTCTGTTGGATCTCTGCCTTGTGATGTGCAGTGGTGTGTGAACTCTGTGCGTGTGTGTTTATGTAAACTGTGTGTGTGTGTGTGTGTGTGTGTGTGTGTGTGTGTGTGTGTGTGTGTGTGTGTGTGTGTGTGTGTGTGTGTGTGTGTGTCTGTGTGTCTGTGTGTTTGTGTGTGTCATGGGCACATGGTAAGCAAAGGCTTTGGTATAGTAAGCACACACTGATACCAACGGATTATCACTTTCAAGTCCAGCCTGAGATCCACCAGCGCCCACCCAGCCACTGCTGAACCGACCCCCCAGCACCCGGACCCCCCAGCACCCGGACCCCCCAGCACCCGGACCCCCCCCAGCACCCGACCCCCCCAGCACACCAACCAACCAGCACCCGACCCCCCAGCACCCGGACCCCCCAGCACCCGACCCCCCAGCACCCGGACCCCCCAGCACCCGGACCCCCCAGCACCCAACCCCCCAGCACCGGACCCCCCAGCACCCGACCCCCCAGCACCCGACCCCCCAGCACCCGACCCCCCAGCACCCGACCAACCAGCACCCGACCAACCAGCACCCGATCCACCAGCACTCGCACGTCAGACGGAGTACAGAGTACCGCTCCTCAGACGGAGTACAGAGTACCGCTCCTCACAGAGTACCGCTCCTCAGACGGAGTACAGAGTACCGCTCATCAGACGGAGTACAGAGTACCGCTCCTCAGACGGAGTACAGAGTACCGCTCCTCAGACGGAGTACAGAGTACCGCTCCTCAGACGGAGTACAGAGTACCGCTCCTCAGACGGAGTACAGAGTACCGCTCCTCAGACGGAGTACAGAGTACCGCTCCTCAGACGGAGTACAGAGTACCGCTCATCAGACGGAGTACAGAGTACCGCTCCTCAGACGGAGTACAGAGTACCGCTCCTCAGACGGAGTACAGAGTACCGCTCCTCAGACGGAGTACAGAGTACCGCTCCTCAGACGGAGTACAGAGTACCGCTCCTCAGACGGAGTACAGAGTACCGCTCCTCAGACGGAGTACAGAGTACCGCTCCTCAGACGGAGTACAGAGTACCGCTCCTCAGACGGAGTACCGATCCTCAGACACGCCGGGGCATTTTTTCAGCCGGCAATTAATAGGGAGCGGAGGTGTGGAGAGCTTGGGGGGAGGGGGTGGAAATGGAGGGGAGGGAGGGAGTGACGTTGCTAAGGACCCCATCGGGAGCATGTGAGGTCTCAGGTTGTGTGAGGTTCAGGACCCTACTGACCCAAGGGGGTTGTATGAGGGGAAGGAGAGGCTGACTCAGGAATATTAAACAGTATTCTCCCCTCCCCACCAAGGGCGAGTTCACAAGCAGACACCGCTTTCCTAGGAAACCTTAATCGCCCCCTTCTCCTTTTTCCTCCCCAAACCCCCGCCCCCCCCCCCCCCCCCCCCCCCCCCCTCCCCCCCTCTACACACACTTACTGCTGG
>NC_082388.1:9302258-9322258 GCF_031168955.1 Gadus macrocephalus
CAGCAGGGAAAAGAGAAAGTAGAAGGCGCAAACGTGTCAGAATTCTCAGGGCCTCTGGGATCAGCGTCCGCAGCGCTTTAAAACCCCGTAGCGCAGCGCGGATCTAAGGGGGGGACTAGTCTGAGGAGTCTGTATCTGTCGGAGGCTCCACGGGAGGACATTATGGCTCTCAGATTCTCCCTGAGACAGGAGGCGACAGACAGTCGCTGTGTAAAGGGGGTTAGGGCGGAAGGTTCATATCAAAAATGGACTTCACGTCTTTCCCAGACACCTGAATTCTGAACGCTTTCAGTCCAGATCAAATGCTCATAAGAGACGGGTCCCTGTTGCTCACAGTCTGGTCCCTTACGAGGATAACTTGCACCACAAAACATAATAACCCGCTGATTCTCTTAATGGATGAGCTATCAACGTAGCCACGTAACAAAGCATATTTTAATTATACCGCCCAGTGCCCACTAGCAAAGAGACACTCCGCATAGATCTCTCCGCTCCCTTATATTACTCTTTCCTGCCGTCCGTCTCTTCCCTACGCTCCCTCATTCGCCTCATCGTTGCACGTAGACCGCCGAGGCGTTCGACATTAAATTAACTTTGGAGAGCTTCAAAGGGACGAAACCGCCGCACGCTCTGCCAAGTCCCCCGGATTTACCGCGCAGGAGGAACCTCAGTCGCAGCGTGGTGGTGGTGGGTGTCGGGCGGGCGGTCCGTCGGGCGGGCGGTCCGTCGGTCGGTCATGCTATGGCTAAGTCGATTGCCAGTTTAAAACGGCGTGTGTCACTTGGCAGCCGCTGTGCCATGGAGACTGAGAATGCAAGATCATAGCGCGTTTGAAGAAGAAGAAGAAGAAGAAGAAGAAGAAGAAGAAGAAGTAGAGGCAGGATGGCGTCGTCGGGGGCTGTCAGCTTGTGCCTTCTTCTGAGGGCTCGCTCGGAGACACGCTTTATGCTCATGTGATGCGAGATGCGTCGCAAACAGCCCTCTTCATTTTGAACGACGGAAAAGAACGGATGGAAACAGACCCGTCACGGTGCACTGAGTTATGTATTATTTATAGATTGGATGTGAGCGATATCGTCGTCATTTGAACGCGGGTTAATATCAAAGCATGACTTGACTCATTTGACGGAACAAAAAAAATTCTTAACGGTGAAGTTCAACTCTTAAACGGTGTTGTGTATCATGGAATGGACTGGTGCTCTACTTAATGATGCATAGCGCCGTTTGCCTTGAATTGACGAATCGTCCGATGAAGGGAAGAGAAACGGATTCCTATGTTCCAAAGTGGAAAGATGGGGCATTCAGAAAGTGTGTTCCTACACTTGTCATTCTCCCCAGGGTTGATTTGAAACCTTCACAGAAACTTTGTCTGAGAACGCCGGAATTCGCAGTACGCACAGGATGTCGGTGGCTATCAGACAAACGCACACACGTTCCAAATATACGACAATTCTATTTCACTAACTATGAAACTATTCTACTTATTACATTGTTGTCCAGAACCCATGCATATGCATTACTAATTCCAATATACTTCAGTATATCTAAATGTCCTTCATTGCAAAGAAAATGATAATTATGCTCTATTTTGACAGCGAGAATGCAATACTAATAGATTTGTTGATACTAATAATGTATTGTGAATGGGTACAACATTGTTGCCTGAAAACAGCCGGGCAGAGGTTGGATCCACCACCCATCTGTTTATTCTAATTCTGACAATTCTTCAAACTCTATCCTTTTTTCAAATTGAGAGGTTGACTTTTCTTGTGTGTGTGTGTTTGTGTGTGTGTGTGTGTGTGTGTGTGTGTGTGTGTGTGTGTGTGTGTGTGTGTGTGTGTGTGTGTGTGTGTGTGTGTGTGTGTGTGTGTGTGTGTGCATGTTTGTGTGTGTGGGTGTGTGTGTTTGCATGCTGGTGTGTGTGTGTGTGTGCGTGTGTGTGTGTGCACACACACGTATATGCCTTCCGACCCCATGACTAAGCAGAGTGCTCCGTGTCGGAGTTTCCGCCCACCTCCGATGTCGGGGCGCAGCTTGTTGTCGTAGCCATACAGCAGGCTGTTGAGGATGTGTGTGACGTCGCTCTCGTACACTTTGGGAGTCAGCACCCACGTCTTGTTGGCCACCTCGTCGTCCTCGTCCGTCTGGATCGAACTGGAAGGAGAGCAAAGCCACGTTTTAATACCATGTGACCGTGGGGATTGGGGATGTCTTCGGGATTAAAAGTGCACGTGTAGGAACGACTTAAGAGCCAGTATCTGAGGGTAATTAGTGACCGACGACGGATCGCCATCTGTCAGTCGGAGACAATGTGGTGAATGCATTGCTCAACGGAAGAGGAAGTGGGGAAGGGGCACAGGGTAGGGACGTTTTTTTTTGGTTGCTTATTCACTAAATCTTGATCTTCTGCTCATTTCCGCTCTCTGGTTTTAAAACTTTCAAATCGTACCTACAGCACCTTTAAAATACGATTGCAGCATTAGGAAACCTTCATGATTAAATGTGATGCAACCAAAATGTTGCACGCATCACGTGATTTTGTGATTAGTGATTTTTACTGAATTAGCTAAATGAGCACTGTAAAAAATAAATCATACAGTCATACTGTCATGTTTTAGGTTGTGTTTGGTGAATTATACATGAATTCACATAGCCTTTATGTTATTTAAAGCATCGCAAAGTCAATACATAATCTTTTGGCATGCACAACAGGAGTGTAAATACAATTGAACATGTAGTTGTCGATTTTTTCACAGATTTGATCCCTTGCATGTCTGGAGAGATTTCTGTAAAACATTTAAAGTCACATTTATGATGAACTTGAATCGTGGAATGGAATTACAAAAAGCCCTGGAAACTACATTTAAACTACGACAACATTTCCTATAAAACGCTCAACTGAAGGATGGAAGCATTTCTGGCAGAGCAGATAGGAACAGAACGTAATCTGGACGAAACACTCAAGCGGACGAAGCATTGGATCGTTTTACACGAGCCCCGCCCCACCTATGAAGTTCGGACAGATGAGGCGGTCAATGCAGCTGTCACAGGCACACCATCCACGACAGAAGTAAAAGAAGAGGAGGTTTTTGTCAACTTCTTCCTTTCTTTGATAACAGTTCAGATGGACATTGAGACGAACATTGAAAAAAAAAAAATTTAACGGGCTCTCAGGCATAACGTGGTCATCTTTTTGTTGACCCAAACAACCGCATTTTATCGCAGTCAATTTAAAGCCAATTTAAAATGCACCCATTTGTCAAAAGCGCCCCCCCAGTTCTTAAACTATAGCTGGGTGAACCTGCATGAAGAATATCCAGAATTATTTTCAAATTAATCGTTCTCTGAAAAAGTTGTGTTGGAGTTCATCAGCAAAAACATAATATGAATGAATAGTCCTTGGGAAAATAAGAAATTCAATGGAAAAATAACAAACCTATTATATTGGAAACATATAACATAGAAAATGTTTCTAATGTTAGAAAAAACAACACAAAGCAGGGTATTAAATGTACATTTATGCAAAGGGGTAAACTTTATGCTCTGATTATTTCTGTAAAGCTTGCCATGAAATGGATGCATGGCAGAATTGCTAGCGGAACAGCTGTACCTTACCATTAGCTAGCATGTCAGAAAGACACAAAAGCTATAAATTGCTGCCATCATGAGACGTTATGCGACTAACTTCCCATCAACCTGGGCAGTGTGCTTCCACTCCGATTCCCCCGTGGTGAACCCCTATTAAAGATGCTTCTATGAGTTATTGCGCCCTCACGTAGGTTCATAATCGGTGACAAGGGAAGTGATTGCTTTATTATTTTACTTATACAACCAATAAAGGCAAATTCCTCATATGTTGAGAATCCATACACTATATCAAAACTTGACATGATATCTATGTACAACACTTCCTATGGGAATCGTTGAACTGAGATCGATCAAAAGACAGCAGAACAATGCTGTTTGCAAGGTTGCAACAGCAAACACCAGTCGTCGTGCCAACAGCGACTGTATGACTCGGGAACGCTTTATGAAATGGTCAGAGGACACTGAAAGCGCTTTTGTTACAGTCCGCTACAAAACAACGCGACTTGCTATTTTTGTGTGCACAATTGACTATAAAGTAAAAACCTTTGTAGAAACCACTAGCCTCGACTGTCTTGGTTCCCCACGGCGTACATGCGAGGGTAGAATTGAACTGCACCGTGGGAGTTGTTATTTTACGTTTGCCAATTTAAGTTTTGTATTTTTTACTAATTTGTTCAGTTTTTATTCTTCTCTTTTAATTTCACTGAACTATGCTCTCTAAAGATATCAGACCAGCTGAAGAACTAAACCATGCAAACCACGACTTCTTGGAATGAACAACATTGAATCTGACTGCCAAGGTCTATGAGTGAGCATATTTCCGCCAAGGCAGGGCACACAATAAAATATTTGGTCATATTCTCAAACATATCCCGTTCAGGATCACTTGTTAGAACGAGCGGTGGCCTCTGATCAGAGAGACAGAGAGGAGAGGAGCGTCAACCTTGAACCTGAGCCTTCTGTAGGACTTCAAGATCGAGAGCACTTCACCTTATGTCATCACGGCTCTGCCGACGTTAAGAACTAATTATTTACGAAAAGGCTTTTCACATCGTCATCTTCACGTGTCTCAATGCTCATAAAATAATGTGTTTTTTGCTTTCTGTGTATGTTTTTACAGTGATTTATTGTGCTGTTTTCTGTTTCTCTCACCATTTAGTCGTGCTACGGAAATCGGCTACCAGCGAGCTAGCGATAGTATGTCAATGTGTTGGTACTAGATGTTGCCGCGGGCACCGGGCAAAGACCGTATATGGGCATTCACGAGTGCTTTAGAGTTACATAAATATATTCAGAGAAGTATGGTTTCCATGGGTAAGTTGAAGAACAGAAAGGAGGCTAGGGGAGGGGAAGTGGGGATGCACTAAGAGCTCTTCCTTGCTCGGAGCTCTTACGCCATAGAGCCAGGACACAACACCGTGCTCTGGACACACCGGACACACTCGCCTGAACACTGCATTAAGTGCTATTAAGTGCTATCTATATTCTCCTGAAAACCACTGTCTTACGCATTAAATCTCCAGCATATTTCATGAGAATAGTGCATACGGGGCCGAATCTACCGTGAATAGTAAATAAAAAATCTCTCTCACACACCCCTGCACGCTATGATTTACCATGATGAAAACAAACTTATACATGCTGCTTTCCCCCTCACCTTAGGCAATGATGAGGCACACAGATAAAGCATGAAGATACATAGACAGATGTATAGATGATGGTTAGATAGATAGATAGATTGATAGAGAGAGAGAGAGAGAGTGAGAGAGAGAGAGAGAGAGAGAGAGAGAGAGAGAGAGAGAGAGAGAGAGAGAGAGAGAGAGAGAGAGAGAGAGAGAGAGAGAGAGAGAGAGAGAGAGAGAGAGAGAGAGAGAGAGAGAGAGAGAGAGATAGATAGATAGATAGATAGATAGATAGATAGATAGATAGATAGATAGATAGATAGATAGATAGATAGATAGATAGATAGATAGATAGATAGATAGATAGATAGATAGATAGATAGATAGATAGATAGATAGATAGATAGATAGATTGCTAGATAGAAATTACATAATCCTTGTTACCATACAGTTGCAGATCCAAGTTCTATTTTAATATTTCAGGCTACCTCTCTGCGCATAAGGAAACACCAAAGTGCTTGAGATGAAGGAGAGATCAAAGGATAATCTCTCCAACACACATGTACAATTTCACATACTCATACGGTACCTTGTGGTCTACAATCAGTTTTCGCCAATTGGGCGAATCATTCCATTCTGTAATGTGTGTGTGTGACTGTGTGCATGTGTGTGTATGTGTGTGTGTGTATGCGTGTGTTTGTCTCTGTGTGTGTGTGTGTGTGTGTGCAAGTCTGTTTGTATGCGTGTGTGTGTGTGCGTGCGTGTGAATGTAATTGTGTGTGTGTGTGTGTGTGTGTGTGTGTGTGTGTGTGTGTGTGTGTGTGTGTGTGTGTGTGTGTGTGTGTGTGTGCATGTGAGTGTAATTCTGTTTGTATGTGGTGGCTTGCATTTCCCAGTTTTCCAGGTCAAGTGACAACAACATTAATCCGCTACGCACCGAGAGAGTAGTCGGAAGTTCACGATGCCCTGATAGCAGGGACCTCATGCTTCAAAGAAATATGCTTTGTGTGCGTTCCCTCTCCACCAAACACCAAAACACTGACCCAAAATAAGTCACGTTTATTGAAATAACACATGGCCATGGGACACCATGTTTCAGTTCGACATCAACATATTTTGATTGCATCCAGGTTACCATGTCCTCTGAGTCTGCTTCGTGTCGTAATAGGGAAGCTAATTCAGAGCCGCATCAACGACCGAAACCAGTGTTTATCTAGCATCATCAACCCCACTGGCTCCCCCGCGAGCCGTCCTCTACGCACGTCTTTAATTGGGGATAATGAACAAACAGTACCTAATGAACCCGTCTGCTGCCGCGGTGTGAAACAGGCCCGGTGTTGACAGCCAATAGCAAACAGACGATGTCAGCAACGTGTCAAACGACCAGCGAGCCTCGACGACAATGCAGGTTGATATTTAACAAACACCGGCAGGGACACAGAAGTATCTTTACAATTATCTTATTTGTCTTACAGTGTCCGTGCACAATACGATGAAGCTTAATAAGCTCACGTAAATAAACAGACATTGGACAGAAACACACATCTCGATTTTAACAGTATTTACAAGTGAGATTGGGAGATTTAACACAAGAGAAGTTATCTGAAGGTCACATCAAGACATATTTTGAGGAGGGATGGAAATGCTGCAGTTGGTACTACGAGTTCCACAGACACGGATACCAATCACAAAATAATTCAATAGTAATCCCTGGTGGTTGGCAATGATCCCTTGGTCGGCTGGTAGTAGGGTGGCTGATGTCTTTTAGAGGATTGAGGAACAACAGGAGGACGGTTGAAGGAGTGACTTTAACATCACTCGTTCTCTTCTGTCCACACCTCTTAAAGCGCCTGATCCACTATACAGAAGGAAACTCATGCACGCTCTCTAGATTAAGGAAACCTAACATATACCCAGAGTAAGGCCTACAAAAAAAGAGAGGCTTTAGTATCACTGCTCGCATTGCTGTAACATGTACCAAACTGGAAGAACAATATAATGACATTTACACACCCCTAAGGTCAGATACCTCAGGATCTAACAAATTATGGTATTGTAATAACAACCTCGCTATTAACCTATCTACCTGCGAACTATCTATCCGTTTTTTTGTTGGTGTATTTTATTATTCTTCAGCCCTGAAGTAATGACATTCATAAACATGAACAGAAAATAACAAAATGACGTTCTCCTATCTATGTACATTGAAATGTGGGTAATTTCAATGTTATTACAGATATGACTTAGCGTCTGTTTGCCGATAGAGCAACCTAAAAACCCCGCTAACTATTCAGTGATGAATGATTTTGATGTGAAGCACTAAAGAAAGGGCCCCCAGCTTCCAGCAACTGGTGGCGATTTATGTACCGACACCGGACAAGAGTTAACTTCAGAATGGTGAAATGGAATGGTGAAAATGTGTAACTTTACTTTTCCAGGCCGAAAATTCGTAAGGTCAAAACACAAAGCATAAAACCAATATTAAATGGTGATTTTGTTTATCTGTGAATTTAAGCTTTGACAAATGTCGTAAAGAGAGAACGAAGCATTTAATTATAGATTTTGAGAGAAAAATGATCCCTACCAAGGTAATTGCAGCTAAAATGTGGTTATCTATTATAACCTGTGTGAGTCTTCAAAATGCCAAATTACAATCATTTTCTGTTCCCGTGTATAGGTTAATCATTTCCTAATTGTAAGGGAATTCTCTGGATTCTGCTGGCATTACAAGACTGTGGCCACATGTGTCCAACTAGCTAGTGATGTCTCAGACTCCTGCAGGTCCACATGTTTCCCAGCAGCTAGTGATGTCTCAGACTCCTGCAGGTCCACATGTTTCCCAGCAGCTAGTGATGTCTCAGACTCCTGCAGGTCCACATGTGTCCCAGCGGCTAGTGGTGTCTGAGACTTGCAAGCCTACCCCCCTCATGGACGGTTCATCTGGTGTTTACATCTTCTCCACCAGTGGTTCCTCCTAGAATAGGATGCCATCCTGTGTGTATCTATATGTATATATGTTATATGTGCCATGCCCCAGATTACACACTTTAAATCTTCACGAAAAACCAAACTGGTTCATTCACGTTACGGTATACCATTTCTAATCATATTATCATTCACAAAATAGATTATTTTATGCAAATATATTTTACTACTATGACTTTGGTATTATTACTGTAGGCCTCTAGGCCAAACCCTATTTTTGTTTGGCTAGGCCAAAACCTTTTGTTTTCATGCAAGGGATCCACAAACTGAAAACTTGAACTCATTGCCAAAAAAGGCCAGCATTAATACCTATGAGTACAATTTAAGAAGGGGATTGGTGTGCATCACAACAACGATGACGTTCACACGCCGACTGGCCCCATCTGAAACCAATCGAGTGCCTTAAGCTTCCTTCCATCATTATCCTCAATGCAAACTGAAATGCAAACTGAAATGCATCAACATAATCTGTAATGGGATATCGTCTTTCACAACACTCTGTGGCCTTGGACTTGTGCCTCACGTTATTCTGACGTAGGCCTACAACGTCTCGAAACTTATCATCTCCATCCTTAACCATGCTGATGAGGCATTATAATTAAACCATCCGATGGTCTGCCTATTCATTTCAGTTTAACGTAATGAATGTCATTATACATTTGTTTTGTTTTCTTTTAAGTATGGCACGAAACCGTGCAACACAATCCCAGTGAGGACATTTGCATTGGGTGAGGGTGCTCTGCAGACCTCACAGAAAAAACATGCTGGCATCAGCTCAGTCTGGCATCAGCAACCAAACGCATAATGATAATAATAATGCATTAAGCATAATGAGGCGACTGATGGAACCATCACCAACATGAGTATAACAACACGTAGCCATGTCTATGGTATTATATTCAGACCGGGTGGGAAGGCCATCCGGTGATTCTGAAGCATGGATTTCCTAGCCTAAAGCAACCATATCATACAGAAAGCATTGCAATTGTTTTTATCTCAGACGTCTTTAAGACTGATCTTGTTCGTTACACGATCACAATAAGACATGATGATGTGATATCGCCTCCATGACTCGACCGTCTCCCCAACCCCCCGCGTCTCAGCGCGTCTCCGCTCCTCTCCATCAGGACTCCGATGCAGATCGCGACGTTTCACAAACACACAGTCAACCGTTTGTATCGTTATAATAACACATGGATGCAGCATATAGGCCTACCACATATCTCGGCACAACATACGCAGTGGCGACGAAATCAGACGACCACGACGCGTTTCCCCCTTACCTTGTAGGAAGACTGAGGAGCACCAGCACCCAGAAGAAGAGCTGCAGAGGGAGGGAAGGCTTCGCCATTGCTGCCAAGCATTTGGAGACTAAACACGACGGAGTCATCTTCAACCACTCGGGTTTTCTCTTCCGCTTACGGACGGACGTCTCGGTGTACTATCTACTGCTGTGTCTCCCTGCGAAACATGACGAAGGAGGCGCAGGAGCCGAGGCTGCAGCTGAACCAGACGAGTCGAGGCTATCGCTCCTATTCCGAGTTATTTTCTTCTTTTTTTTAACAATTAACAAGGCAAAAAAACCTAGTAGGCCTTAAAACCGATCCTGCTATCGAAGCCCATGAACAGGCTGTGGTGTGGTATCCCAGCCTCGGAGCCCGGGTATGAATGCAGATTAGAGGAGCTGAGTGAGCGCGTCGCCGCAGCGGATCAGCACATGCGTCCTCTCTCAGTCTCAGGGCGGAGCGGGAACCAGACAGCAGCTACCCGCTATACACGGCGATACAATGTAGCGCTGCTCAAATAACAACGTTTTACATCCACCTTTCTTTTATTTTATTTTAATAGCCTCGACGTGCATGCTGCTGTAGGCATGGGTAGCGTATGGCATTAAAAAAAAAAAAGTAAAAAAAAAAAAAAAGCGTTATAAATGAAGTGGCTGTTCATTAAAAAAAAAAAAACACAAATGGGAAGAAAGATCAATCACGAGACGTTTTTATCATTTTAAACTATCATGTTGTCACCCCTGCTGTCATCAATCCCTGTTCCGTTTCGGGTGGTTTCTACCGAATGACGTCAGCGGTGACGTAGAGTCCAGCACCACGGACAGCGCCTCTTAGAGAAGGTGCGACACAGAGCGCAGCCAATACAGTTCTTTTAAATGAGCCGGAGATAAGACCAAATGATTTTATTTAACGCAATATCTAACCAGCTTAAAAGACTGCGGATTGCCTGGATACGAACCAGTTTACATATAACATTGCTTTTTATTCTACTACACCTCTAGGGCTGTTGTTGTGAGTGACACAATTTCTAGATGTTACATAAGTATGCAAATGTGCCTTCTGTGATACGCCCAAAGTTTTTTCAAGGAGTCCTTGAGGAATCTATGCGGAAAAAAATATACGTGTTTATAATCTGAAATCCAGCAAGAAAAAAAATACTTTCTCCCTCTTCTCATAGCGCATGAGCACACGCACGCACACACGCACGCACACACACACACGCACACACGCACGCACGCACGCACGCGCACACACACACACACACACACACACACACACACACACACACACACACACACACACACACATTGATCAGACTTAAATAATCAATGCATCCATTGCATCATCTAAAATCATTTCAGTAGTCTGTATGCTTTTTTAAATAGTTTGTCATGATTCCACTTCATATGGCATCTGTCACTAGAAAGATGTCCCCTCCACTGGGACCATTCATTCTATGGCCTCCCTCCTCTGGGTGCCACCAGCTGGAGGAAGGCAATGGCTTCTATTTTGTCACACAGGAAAATTACTCATGCAATAATAAAGCGTTTCCTGGGTGGCTCTTCATAACGATAATGCACGTCACTTTTGATTTATTTTCGCACACAAATCAAATAATATAACTCAATGGGAGAACATTTATCATGCTAACAACGAGACAGCGAAAAGATCAAGAGGGAGAGAGGGAGGTAGAGAGAGGACGAGGGTGAGAACACATCTATGGGTAAAGTAAATTAAAATGTTTCAGTTCTTATCTTGACGACAGCTCCCTTGCAGAGTAGCGAGCGAGAGTGAAGACAAAGGACACTGACCAAGCATTTTACTCACAACATTTGAAAACAAAGTAAAAGGTGCTAATGTAAACAAGTTCAACAACAATCAGTTTGATAAAAGACTATAATAAAACAACATGGAGATAGTGGTACCTTGCTAATTTGAGACGTGTTTTACCAGGACTTCCATTAATTCCCCCGACCAGGTCATGAAACAATGCTTTACCACTGAAGAGTCAGAATACCGAATCCAAGAAGATTCTTTATTTTTATTTAACAAGGTAAAAGTCTAATTGAGATTTGAATCTCTTTTTTAAGAGAGACTTTTCCAAGATGGCAGCATAAAACAGACAATACATGTATGTTTCATGCATACAAACGCACAATTTACACACAATTAATTAACTTAAATTCAAATCACTTTATTCGTTGCCGAGGGGCAATTTAAAGGGGGCGCATGACAGTATCTAAAATAGAGACACAATCAACAGACAGTTGATTGTAAAAAGACATTTCTTGGATTTCAAGTAAGGAATTACACTCAGGTACAAGGTCAAATATTTCCACATAATAATTCCTTAGGTAATGAGCAAAAGGCATCACATTAGATCAGTTCTGATGTTTTAAGATAGCTGAACACAGAGCTCCAAATTTGACTTGTGGTTCCATACCAATTAAAATATCAAGGAGAGAACATCAACCAACCAAAAGTATCTTGTCGTTATTTATTCGATCAAGATTGTGTCGACATTTAAGGCGTGTGTATTTCCATGGGCTAAAAGAAACAGCACTGTAGTAGCTCTAATGTTGATGAACCATTACAATGCATTTCAAAATCCATCCCTTCGTGGCATCACAAAGTGGGTGTATCCAAGTGTCTGTCAAAAGGGGCTGATTGATGGAGTTGATCTGTAGTAATTACCCGGACAAAGCTGACAAGTTGCCTGCTTGTCAGCTGACCAGACTAATACCTGTACTTTACCAACCTAGTTCCTTTGCTTCACAATCTCTAACCTAATACCTAGACTTAAGCATCTCCAACCTACTACCTTAACCTTACCAACTGTAACCTAATGCCTTAACTTAACCACCTCTAACCTTATACCCTAACTTAACCAACTCTAACGTAATACCTTAACTGAACCATCCCTCAACTAATCCATAACTATGGCGTGTCTTTATATTCTTCTCCATTTGAAATGACACTCCCACTAGTGATGTCATAGAGGGCTTTTAATGACTCATCGGCACCACACCTGGTGTAATTGGGGTCCTTGAATGATAAAAAAATAACTCCAACTGCAGATGATACATAGTTGTGAAGTTCTTAACGGATACTTTGATTCAATGCTATAGTAAATGATAAATGAACTGCATGTATACAGCGCTTTAGCAGGCGACACCATAGTACACCAACATATTAGCCATTGAGTGTTCAAAGGGAAACTAATTAAAATGAAACCATCAGTGATGCATGCATAGATTCCAATTACAGAAGTTAAAATTGTCAACGCCACTATACCCAGTATAGCGTCTACGTAAGTTGGGCTCAACGCTAACTTCTGTGGGAATATATTGGCACCGCTGGCCACAAACCTAGCGCACCCTGTGGGAGACGTTCAACGCTGCACCACCCGTTCAGCCTTTCACCCTGGTGATTTGAGTAGGCATGCCATCATCACCTCAATCAACCAGTATACCGACCATACGTTGGGCCTCAACCATATGTACAGGAGGATATTAAATGTCGGGCTGTCATAATGAATCAACGTTTACTTTTTTTTTATTCCAAATGTCATCGCGGTGACTTTATTTCTTACAACCATAATAATGATCCATTTAAAGGTTCGCTGTATAATTTGCAGATGTCTTCCAGGCAAACGGATGCTGCCTAATAACTGTGTTGTCCACTGGTAAAGGTGGCATCTCCATGATGACATCATTAAGACGCAGCTGTTCTGTTACACACAGAGTTCTGCCTTCACAACATACACATATGCTGTGCCGCTCCAATTGAAAGATGCAACTCATTCATGTGCATAACAATCCGCTGGGAGAGCCGACTGCTGCACCAGGTCAGCTAGTTGGGATTCTAATACGCTGCAATGAGAGATTGAAGGCCAAAGAAATGCCTGTAGTCCCAGAAGCATATAAGATGTACAGAGAACATGCCCACAGCTCAACTTTTCAACAATCACCGTGGGAAAGGTGCCCACCAACGGAGACAACACAAGAAAGCACTTTGAGCATTTTTGACAGGTCTGAAATGTTTTAGCAAGCCAATGTGCAAAAAGCCACTAGACTGGATCAGATATTTTATTAAAGTGCCCCTCAGGCCATCCAGCCCGAGCATTCATCAATAAAGACACTGCATTTTTTAGGGTTTTTTTCCCATTTTAGAAATCTGACACTATACTTGCACCTACTACCAATTATTAATTTACCTCTCCACTAATTCACCTCCGTCAGCAAAAATGTTGCATTCCTATTTTTGACTTGATATGTATGGTAGTCTCATAATGACTGTTCTTACCATGGAGAGAATGAGGCAGTACTTGTGTGTCTCTGTGATACCATCCCGGTCGTCCTCCGGATTCACCCTTGGTTCACAGTCCATTCTGGCCCATTGTTCTCCTGGTGTGAGAGTCATTGCAACGCCTGCCAGCGAATAACCTCTCAACTGTGATTAAATGTGTTTGGCTGATTTCATTGCCTTTCTCACATTGCGTTTACCCTGCTTAGCGTTAAGCAGGTATAATCTCTCCTCCCCATAGCTGGAGCACAGACAGTTGCTGGTTCCAGTTTTACTCCTCAGAATGTGTCCTGTTCTGCTCAAAAGGGATGGAGCATTACCTATGACTTCATTGCAAGCAAGGCACAATGGTAAATGAATTCCCTGATGCAGACGTAACTAAACAGACTGTTGCCTTTGTTGAATAGCATTCCAAACCCGCACTGCTACAATGGGGTTTCTCAGAGAAAAGGAGATTGGTACATGGTGAGTGTATTCTGCAAGTTCTCCGGTCTAGCCCATATAAGTGAGGATAGAGACGTGTGCTTCTTGTGTGTGTAGATTCTCTGAGAAAACACAGAAATAATCACAGTGATTATTTTTCCAGTCTTTGAAAAAATAAAGATCAATGCCCACTCCTTTACACAAACCCCTTCACTCACGCAAAGACTCTAACACAAACACAGCATACTCAGATAGACAGGCAGACAGACATGCACAAATACACACACACATGCAAATATATACACACTCATTATCACAAACACGCAAAGGAACTCAACCACACATACACACAAACACACACACACACACACACACACACACACACACACACACACACACACACACACACACACACACACACACACACACACACACACACACACACACACACACACACACACACATAATGAACACAGAACTGCTTTGGGATTCATGATCTTATTTTCCCATCAACAATCTTTAGCTTTTTATCACTCCAGAACACCTGCCGTCAGAGGATGTGATCACCTGACGCATTGCTAATGCCTGCCCACCCGTAGAGACGAAAGGCTCCTATTTACTGAAGGCCAGCTTCCCTCCACACATCAATGATTTCATTTAGCACCATTTTCTTCAAATGATGTGTCCGGCTTCCAACAATGCTCATTACACTGTTGCACCATAGAATGCAATCAGATGGAATCTGCACACTTTCTTGAAATGTCTTTACCATCTTAAATTTTGCCATTTTTCAGATCACTATATGTTGGCCCCATCATGGATTCTGAAAGTTAATTTACAAGCTTTATCAGACAGAAGTACAGAGGTGCTGCGGGTTAATCAGCAGCTGTACATTAGTCCCTGCTACGTCTCCCGTAAGGATATGATTATGTAAGTAATGTTCTATGAGTTTAGTACATGGGCAAAGTTGACTGACAAGGTTGGTTGGAAAAATAATAGTTAAACGATCAGCACCACCTCCCTGTTGGATATAAAAGTCGGAAACTTGGAGTGCATGCTTTATTTTAAAATGATTGCCTCTTGGACCCATAATGTCTGGCTCGAGAGGTTTCTTTCTTCCTTTTTGTGTGTGTGTGTGTGTGTGTGTGTGTGTGTGTGTGTGTGTGTGTGTGTGTGTGTGTGTGTGTGTGTGTGTGTGTGTGTGTGTGTGTGTGTGTGTGTGTGTGTGTGTGTGTGTGTGTGTGTGTGTGGTCTGTGTGTGTGGGTGTCTGTATGTGTGGGTGTCTCTGTGTGTGTGTGTGTGTGTGTGTGTGTGTGTGTGTGTGTGTGTGTGTGTGTGTGTGTGTGTGTGTGTGTGTGTGTGTGTGTGTGTGTGTGTGTGTGTGTGTGTGTGTGTGTGTGTATGTGTGTGTTGGTGTCTGGGTGTGTGGGTGTATTTGTGTTTGTGTATTATAAGTAGTATCATTATTGCTATTCATATAATTATCATTAATATGTTGACAAGACAAGTTTTGAGGTTACAGCTTGGCCCATCTAAACTCGAGTTTTGAATTCTAGGTGAAACCATGTGAGCCACTCCTAGCAGAACTGAAGTTCTAACACAAATTGATGGTCACAACTGTTCATCTTTCTGACAGATGACCAAGTAGGGTGCTTCTCTGCCAGTGGCGGCGACAGACAGCGGAGGTATTGGCAGGATCCCCTGGCCACACACTACTCTGAATGTTTCATGCCCAGGGGGACCTTTACCAATCCATCTACCATCAGTCATAAGCTTGCCTTCCAAATTCCACTTTTAATGATATTCAAAGCACCAAACAGGAGGAGGATAATGCGCTTCAGCTGTTTTTTCTCCCCAATCAGGGCTGCTTTCCTCTGGACTCAATATCAGACACAGACCATGTCAATGGAGTCATTAGAACAACAGCATGGAGATGAGTTCTCGTGCCAGGGATGTTAAGGGCTCTTTTTGATCACAGTAAAAGAGGTTATATAATGGTAGCCAGAGGCTCTGACTTGGACCGGCTGCAGCAGATTGACGCGTTGGGACACAGACCTCTTTCTTCCTGATACAAGCAGCCGACGCTTAATCACCAGCAATATATACTTTCTAATGAACTCATTTGTTAATGTGTAAAAAAAATATCAAACATATGGACAGCATGGAAGATGCAAAGCATATATTGTGGTACTTGTACCAAAGAACAAAGACATCAATATCTGCACAAATAGACTCCGCTCAGTAAACAACCAAAACTGTCATGATATAGTGTGTGTTTTCGGTTTCCATGGATTGCATGCGGAAATTCTATAGAAAGTATTCCACGTAAAATAGATTAGATAATAACAAACGAACTGAAGAAAAGCAATATTTGTAATGTCTCTGCGATTGACTCTGCTATGCTTCATCTCTGAATTTTTAAGTATTTTGGGTGCTTTTCCAATGTCATGTTCAGAGCAATGGTTCTCTCAGTAAAAGGATACATGGAAATGCTTTAGATTTAAAATCTATGATTGTTGACAAAAAACTGAGAAAGGAAGTATATTTAGGAATCAACCCACACACATATTCCAAAAGCTAACTGCATATAAATGACTTAATTTTTTGAGGGCTTGCAGGTTGTAAACCTAGACCTTTTGCAGAACATGTAAGTGTACATTGGCTGTGAGCCATCTGTTTCAATTTGTGAACAACCAATTGAGCAGTGGGAAATCAGAATACAGTTTGCAGTTTGCATCAGAAAAGAGATGTTCATTTGCTTGACATCTCTTTTTATTTACAGTGGGCCAAGGTCCTCCCTATTAATTTAGGTCAAATGTAATGATTGGGCACATTAAAAAGAAGCCAGTATAGACCAAAACAACCTTTGAATTCGTAGCATAAAGCTACGAACAAATCAGAAAATATTGAACCTAAAGAGTTTCATGGATTCACAACGAACATGGAAATCAGACTAGGCTAGTAAATAGAAATGCATTTTGAATATATGAATTATGCTGGCTGTGTTTGAAACACTAAGACCAGGGGTGCCTGGGCCCTTAGGCTTATCCAGGCTTCTTTGGAGGAAGAATACAGAGCTTGAGAGTTGATAGCGATACAGAGATTGACTCTTGATTTCTTGATTATTTTCTTGTATTTCTTCCATTTATTGTTATTTGGGACATTCATTATTTACAGACAGCCATTTCAACAAATTACATTGACAAAAATAATTTGAGTCTCGGATTCTACCTCACACACACACACACACAGCCCAACGCCATAATCAAGGATAACCCCAAATTAAATAAATCCTGAACTAGGACAATTTTGCATGTCCCCCCTTGCAATTATAATGAACATTTATAGCAGCAGCATAGCAAGTGACCAACAACTCAGACAAAGGCTCAGACTAGTACTGTGATAATCACTTGCAAGTGCCACATTTCTGGTGGTAATGGTAAGAAGACACATCAAAAGACTATAGATATTATAAAAAAGCTTTTGATAGACGATGAAATCTTAGGACTTTTATGTCCCCAAATTGATTATCTTAGCAATCACTTTTGTCTTGTAAGGTTGTCAACGATGCACACAGCATTGTATATTTTGTATAGGAACACGTTTAAACAATTGAATTGTCATTTTACTCAACGTGTCTGGTGCAAATGAACCCATGCGTGGTCTGACTCTATTTTGGGCTAATTGCAAATTGCTGATCTATATTCGTGAGCCCCTTCATACACTTCATTTTGTGTATGCACACAACACACAATATATGCATACAATCAGAAGACAAAATTGTAAATAATCAGGCAGTGGGTACGTCTGTCCGGTGGAGCCATCTGGAGTGGGTCAAACTCTCCAGATGGCAAAGTGGAGGGCCCTATGACTGGTACCTTGCGGCTTAGCGGCGCACCAGCCACCAGCGTCATGGTGAGGCTGTTGCCAGTAACTGTCAGACCGAAAGCCCCTGGCCAGGGACTGTCAGATCACCCAGGCCGTGTCTGACGTCTCCCCTCAAAGCAAGCCACCATAACAGTGTGTCAGTCCTGGTTCGGCAATGATGAATTGAGCATGAGGGGACAGCACCGGAAGCCTCATTGTTTCGGCATCTTTTCTGGACATTTGTAAAATCCCAGAGTAAGATCGCTGCACTGTTTTTATCAATTGGTCACGTTCACCCTATTGCATTTCTCCACACCAGCAGTGTGTTATCAAGGTCTAGGTTTATCTTTCAAACCTACACATTAAATGACTGAAATAGTGATTCGCTTCAGTCTATCACACTGAGTGCAAAGTGCTTCAGTGCTCCTAAACACATCACACTGTAATTTAAGCAAAGAGACATCCGACGTAAGTGATTGCTGCTGAAGTAATGGAAGTGTTGGCAGGGTTGAAACAAACATGTTAGGGTTCAGAGTAAGAGCAGGAGTCGTCATGGGATATGAACGCGGTGGACTCGGACCTTCATATCTGGATGCTAAAATACTGCATTCCTTTGAATTCCTCTTAATTGGATACGGCTCAATTGATTTTACGGCGTACATGTCGGCTAAATTCATCCTTTTGACGCAGGCACTGATCGGAGTGTTTGAACTTGGCTGCGCTTTCCTCACACCTCTGTTGTCCCTATTATCTTATAATTGATCCGAGACACCCAAGCCTCTGGGCTCACCTATCTCCCATCTGCTAGCCGCCGGATGGGGTGGGGGTGGGGGGTGAAAGCAGGGGTAAGAGGGCAGGAGCGATAATATAGGCATCTTTTTTTCTATGGTGAGAACAATTACCTGGACGCGTGATTCGGTTTGGGGCGGAAAGGGGAGCCCACGTCCTGGGGAGACTAATAGACTCAGTTAAGTACGCTTCTAATGCCTTTTCTGGATAAAGTCCAAAAAGGAACAATTGGATTTTCCTTCACGTTGCAACCCCACTCTACCACTCCCGCTCTCTCCTCCTCTCTGGAACTCTGGCTTGTCTCTCTCTTCCCCTCTCTTGGTCTCCGGCTTGTATCTCTCTCCCCCTCTCGGGATTTCTGGCTTATCTCTGCCCCCTCCTCTCTCTCTCTCTTTCTCTTTCTCTCTCTCTCTCTCTCTCTCTCTCTCTCTCTCTCTCTCTCTCTCTCTCTCTCTCTCTCTCTCTCTCTCTCTCTCTCTGGATCTCTGGGATTGTCTCTTTCTCTCTCCCTCTCTTGGTCTCTTACTTGTCTCTCTCTCCCCCTTTCTTGGTATCTGTCTTGCCTCTCCCGCTCCCCCTCTTGGCCTCTCTCTCTCTCTCTCTCTCTCTCTCTCTCTCTCTCTCTGGATCTCTGGGATTGTCTCTTTCTCTCTCCCTCTCTTGGTCTCTTACTTGTCTCTCTCGCCCCCTTTCTTGGTATCTGTCTTGCCTCTCCCGCTCCCCCTCTTGGCCTCTCTCTCTCTCTCTCTCTCTCTCTCTCTCTCTCTCTCTCTCTCTCTCTCTCTCTCTCTCTCTCTCTCTCTTTCTCTCTCTCTCTCTCTCTCTCTCCCCTCTCTGGCTTGTCTCCCCATCTCCCCATGTCTTGAACTCTGCCTTGTCTCTCTCTCTTTCTCTCTAGATCTCTGGCTTGTCTCTCCCTTTCCCCCTCTATCTTGGTCTCTGGCTTGTCTCTCTCTCTCTCTCCCTCTCTTGGTCTCTGGTTTGTCTCTCTAATGCCGCTTTTCCACTGCATGGTACTAGCTCGACTCGTCTCGACTCGACTCGACTCAGCTCGCATTTTTGGCGTTTCCACAGCGAAAACATGGTATCTGGTACCTGAAGTGGCTGCTTTTTTTTAGTACCGCCTCGCTCTAG
>NC_082388.1:9327258-9330487 GCF_031168955.1 Gadus macrocephalus
ATGTCCCCTGTGACCCAATAACATGTGCAGACTGTAAGGTTAATACGGCGCTTGTAAAGGAGAGAAGCCCTTTTATCTGAAAGGCCTTTAATCGCCTGGTAAATAAAACAGAGGGAAAAACAACGAAAAGAATATTAACATATATTTCTGTGAAAAGCATGCGTTATCACATACTGATGGTGAATTGCATTCCACTGCATTCCACTGTAACGCTTTCAACTGTCTAAATAGTATAAGCACAGCTGATGCAATGAGTTCTAACAAAAGGGCATCTCGACGGCCCTGATCAAACAATGGGAGGCAATTCAAAAGACATTAACCACTAAATAAAGGCGTCATATATGAAAACAGTGGGCACCCATGATGAGAATCGTGTAGAGAGAAAAACTGAAAGTGTGAGGTCGGCTTGTAAAATCATTAACAGGTAGTGCTTGGTGACCATGGCAACGTCAACTAATAATTCATTTGAGCGGAACAACATCGCTCGGAGCTGGCCAGGGAAGAACATTAACCAACGGAAAGTATGCAGGTTCACACAACATCTCAGCAGTGTGCACAACAGCCCCTCCTACGCCGACAGCGCGGTCTCACTGGCGGTCCGATAGCCCCGTAGAATGAGTCTGGCTTTGACATCTGCCCTTTGCACGGATACGCAAATATCTACTGCTTGGCTGCTTGTGACATATCCGGACGACCGACCAATGGAAACATGATGAGAAATTACCGCTTGACATACATTCTATTAATAAACAATGTGCCTGCTTGTCGCCGTATTATAGGACAGATGAGGGTTACTGTCGGCAGAAAGTGTTTGTGGTTGCTACTACCGGGACCCTGCCGACGGGCGTCCGCCGAGCAGTTCACTGCCGAGCCATGAGTCCCGCGGGGGCTACCTATTTCGGACAGCCGTCGATATGCACACTTGTGTGGTGTGTGTGTGTGTGTGTGTGTGTGTGTGTGTGTGTGTGTGTGTGAGGTGAGTGTTGTGTGTGTGTGTGTGTGTGTGTGTGTGTGTGTGTGTGTGTGTGTGTGTGTGTGTGTGTGTGTGTGTGTGTGTGTGTGTGTGTGTGTGTGTGTGTGTGTGTGTGTGAGAGCGTGTGTGGTGTGTGAGTGTGTGTGTGTGTGAATGCCTGCCATGGTTGCTGCTGCCAACCCATTGCCTATGAATGGTATTGAAGTGGGGCTGAAGTCAGGGGGCGTGATGGACTACAGAAGCCTGTCTGGAGCTGCCCTCTGTAATGCCAATCCACATGTGGCCACATCACTTTTCCCATGGCCTTGGCTGAGTGGAAAATTTAAATCTAGCATGAAAAAACTAAATTTGGACAATAAGTGAGAGTTGTTGGTGTATTCCCAATGTGCCCGAGCTCCGGAAGGATCAAACGTCTTTCATGTTGGGCCGTTTCAGTTGCTTTATTTGTCATCCATTGTTCTATCTAAACGTTATCTACGTCTGCAGAGTCTGAGGAGGGGAGTGCCGAACGTAGCCCCCAGAGAGTGGCCTGAACACAAACCCGCTGTCCATTCCAGCTGAGGTCGGACGTTTGTTTTCTTACATAGACCATGTGCCCCAGATCAAGGATTATGCCCCTAAGAGGGAGAGAGAGAGAGAGGGGAGGGAGGGAGGGAGGGATGGGGAGAGAGAGAGAGAGAGCGAGAGAGAGAGAGAGAGAGAGAGAGAGAGAGAGAGAGAGAGAGAGAGAGAGAGAGAGAGAGAGGGGGAGAGAGAGAGAGAGTGAGAGAGTGAGAGAGAGAGAGAGAGGGGGGAGAGAGAGAGAGAGAGAGGAGAGAGAGAGAGAGAGAGAGAGAGAGAGAGAGAGAGAGAGAGAGAGGAAGGAGGGAGGGAGGGAGGGATGGGGAGAGAGAGAGAGAGAGAGAGAGAGAGAGGAGAGAGAGAGAGAGAGGAGAGAGAGAGAGAGAAGAGAGAGAGAGAGAGAGAGAGAGAGAGAGAGAGAGAGAGAGAGAGAGAGGGTGAAAGAGAGAAACTCACAGACACAGGCCATAAGACATAGCCCTGCACCCTAAACACTGTGTTTCTGCAGGCATTTGGGCCTACCCACCTTAACCTTTACATTGCAGGTTCTAGTGGTCCTTGGCAACCTTCCCTTTGGTCTGTCTCATCATGATGGTTTGCCGGGGCATCAACACGGCCGGACACGGGCTGGTTTCCTACAAGAGGTCAACCCACCCTAGCCTCATGAGACAATCCAGAGTTTCACAATAAATATCAGTCCTGCCTTGGCTGGGTCACGAATTGTTTCCTCATACTGGTGCGGCCTTCTCCAGCCAATGAGCTTGGACCACTGAGTGACTCTGGCACTCAGTGGTCCAATCTCATTGGCTGGAGAATTCAGCTGGAACCAAATCAAAACATCTTCATCTACTTTGAGAAAAGCCTTCTGTGACAATTTGTTATCATGTTTTAGCATAGTTTATGGCCTATTTAATGTGAAACGGCTCCAGTAATTGCTCAACGTTCCTTGGGTGCTGCCATGCTTTTGAAAATTTGCAAAGACTGCGGCACTGAAACCCACTCAATCATTTTAAAATGTGTGACGGAGCCATAGGCAATCTTAATGCATTAAGGGCAGACCAGGGCAGTGTCAGTCGCACTACATCAACCACCAAACGGCACAACAACATGCAATGTTATACTTTGTTTACTCAATGTGTGTTGAGAATGTTTATGTTGCGGTAGAATACGATGCAATACGCTTACTCATACGTGTATGTGTATGCCTTCACATACACATTGGACCAAGACAATATAATGATCTTTGCCAGGGGAACGCTAGACACACACACACACACAAACATCTTAGAGCAGGTACGGAACAAGGGAACGGACAGCCCTCTGAAAACCACTGGGACGTACTCCAGTAATGAGTACAGTACACGCATCGAACAAGCATCATTATTGAAAAGGCCGGTCCAGGAAAACACCCCCATGTTCAATACTAACAGTGTAAAATGAATCAGCAGCAAACAGAGGGTGCCCTATTCATGGAATAGTCTGCCGACCTGTAATCAGAGAAGAGGAATTCAGACTCAAAGTGAAAGCCCACCCCTTAACTCCGTTGGCTCCTAGGGTGCCCCCCCGGCTCTCACTGCAGCTGGGTCGACCTGTCGGCCGGCACGGGTCTCCCCCTGCTCATGGTCACTAGGTTAGAGGCTGCCTGCATGGTTCTTATCCACTCTATTCCACCGAATCATAGTTCTGTCTCTGCTT
>NC_082388.1:9333087-9348087 GCF_031168955.1 Gadus macrocephalus
GTATTTGTGTTTATGTGTATGTGTGTGTTTGGAAAAAAAAATACTTTGAATTGGCATCATTTTCAAAAGGCTTATATCAACTCTGTGCTTTCACTCGTGGGTACTCGATTAATTCTCAATGAAAATGGGAATCCCTACATAACTCTCTCTCTCTCTCTCTCTCTCTCTCTCTCTCTCGCTCTCTCTCTCTCTCTCTCTCTCTCTCTCTCTCTCTCTCTCTCACTCTCTCTATCTCTCTGTCTTTATCCTTCTCTCTATATATATATATAAAGATAAAGATAGATATATGTATACATAGACTGTTAAATGTTTTAAGTTCTATCAAGGAAATAACCTTTTTAATTGGTAAAAATGTGTGCCGCTTAAATCAGTAAAACAAAGCAAATTATGTAAAAGCGTTTTGCGATATAAGACGGGCCCAGCAATAAAGCAAAACAAAAGATACAAACTGAAGCACAAATGGCAAACACAAGAAGCAAACAATCGAGCAGATGAGAGACCAGACATTTAAAAAGGTTAAATAAACGGGGAACGGTGGAAACCTGGGCTGTAATCGATGAGCCAATTTCAGGTAATCAGGTTGAAATTGTCCTGTACTACATCGACCGCTTAGAGTTTTTGTTAATTTCCCAAGGTCATTAACATATTCCTGTTTAAAGACCTTTCAAATAGTTGTGGAAGAGGCCTAAAGTCGCACATAACAACTGAATGTCTGGAAGTCAGGAAAAAGTTGAAGGACAAATAACCTGTTTTGTCTGTTTATATTGCATGTCATGATGTTTTCTAAACATATATTATTTTCATTTTCTTCAGTAGTTGGTCTTCTTTGGTGGTAATATCTGCTAAATGAGGTTAGCGAGTGTGACCTGTCTAAGCTCTTTCGCAGGCCCCGGTTTGATTGGCCCGTTAGACCGGGGAATGCTCACAGAGCTAAACATCTTGTCTCTAGAGACCGGTGGGCATTTTATTGAGTAAAGAGTGAAGTGAGTCACCGGAGTGGCCTAATGAATGGCGATTATGATGATAAGCTGGGAGTGGTCTAAAATCTAAAGTTGCTCATACAGACGCAGACACAGGCATTAACATTCTAATCTCAAATAATAGCTCTTCAGCACCTTAAAGGGTTGGTTAAGGATTTCGGTCAGAAGTATTGAGAAATGTCTTTGTCAGTCAGTCTGTTCAATGAACCTGTAGCATTCGTATCAGTTTTCTGATGTAAATTCCCAGGTGCCAGAGAAATCCACGACTCAACCTACCATACCTTCCAGATAAACTCAACTAAACTATGTTCAAAAGGCGTCCAAAAAAACATGTATGGGATGTTGCGTCCCAAAAGTCTTTCCCAAGAGTCTTTCTGCTCTTGTCTGGCCCCAGGGGAAAGATCACACCATGTGAAAAATCCCCAATTCCTAACTCACCCTTCAAATCAGGTGCGCTGGTTGGCCTGTAAATGAAGGCACTCACGCATACATTCTCCACCTTGTTATTCATGGACGGACACACGCAACTACCGTGACCCACAGAGAGTCAAAACAAAAGATTCCCCTCTGAGCTCATAATGTAAGAAGAAGCAATGTTACAAAGGCTCCGCTGTTCAGCATTGAGTACCGACAGCAGTTGCAGAGAACAGCTGGCAATCATTCGCTAATCACATAGCCGCGGGAATCATCTTTTTTCAATAGGCCCATTAATTCATTTATCAGTTCAATTCAACAGGGATTGATTCAGAATGATCCCGGCCGAGGGCCTTTCTGTCATTCCCCACAACTCACAGGTGCCCAGTATCCCATGTTTAACCGAACCAAAGCCCTTCAGGCTGACAAAGTACACACATTTTGCATAATCTCAACATATTCCTTTGTAATTCAATATCGGTTTTGTCATCAAGAAATGCTCATTAAAACATATATTTTAATTTGTCAAATAATTGAGGTATTTCGTTAATGTCCAGGAGGTGCAGAGTCACGCCCAGCCCTGTGAAGGCTGGTCACATGGCTCAGCCTTCAGTGGCATTCCTTCTCCGTCACCACAGAATAAGCCAAACTCTGCTTTACCGAGCAAATAACCGGCGTCACCGCAAGTCTCAGCCTATGCTCAGCGAGACCATGGACACCTGTTAATTACCTGTTTGCTCAAACGCAGCATCTGAACAGGTGTTATTCTGTATTCATTAAGAGATGCACATGTTTCCTCACAACTTGATGTCAATCTTGATCCTGCCAGCTTCTGTGATTATAAGCCTATTATTTGTGTATACTTGTGTGCCCAATAATTGTAGGCCTATATTATCATATGTATTTATTATCTATGATATTATAGATTGAATGCCTTTTTTAGGTTTGCATTGATATTATACCTATTATTATTCCTCTTATTATAATATTGATAATTATTCGTGATGATCTTATTCTATGATCTGAATAATAATCAGCCTTTTCATGTATAAGGAATGCGTACGTATCCTACCTGTTCTTCTTAGTCAAAATCCTTCTGTGTGAACAAAAAAGATATTAATCCCAACTCTTCTTTTATGCAGCCTCATAATTCATTCCCTGACAGCGATCATCTGTCTCCTACTCCTCCTACATGTGCACCCTGCCCAAAACACTGGGCGACCCCTGACCTCTGACCGGCCAGGAGACTGAGCCATTGATACTCTGCCTCCCCGGCGTTCATCCCCCTGTGACCAACCGAGCTCCAGGAACCACGAGAAAAAAAAATAGAAGAATGTGCTCTGTTGCCATGGTTTCCAGAGGGATTTTAATCATAGGCTTACGAGTGTTGCCATGCGCTGCCTGGGCAGAGATGGGTTAACTGCAGTGTAAAAAAAAATGGACGCCTAAGTAACCTCGTGGAATTTCTGGTTTTGCCTCATGTCTTTGGTAACGGGTTATTTATATCAACCGCTAAATGAACATAGTGTAGAATCGCATCATGGCAGCACGCAGGGGTTGCAAATGACCAGCATTCAGAGGAGGGGAATCGGTTTGTCGCCCTCAACCAACATGAGTTTATTCGATTTGTTTCATGAGATTAGTTTTTATTTCACAACCACGACAACTTATATCATCAAAAAATATATTAGGTTAACATTTCATAACTCACTGTTCCAAAAAAAAAGCCCTATCTGAAATGATGTCATTTGGGAACTACATGATTGAACTTTATCAATGTCTACAAATGCAGGCAATAACTTATTATTAAAGGCACCAATACTGGGTTATTCGATAATACATTTTGGTTGAATATTCAATTTATTGGATCATACAAATCCAATGGGGGATGCCAGCCCTTCAGATCTGTCCACCACCTTAGAACCAATTTCTGGGGAGATTGATACACATTTTGGACCAGATAATAAAATGAGCACTCAAATAGATACCTCCTTTTAAATAACGTGTACTACTAGTAATAGGCTACTAGAAATACTGTAATCGGGACAATTATTTCCCCTTGGTTCCCTGTTCCATGACGCCTTTTAATATAAAATGACAAGGGAGATGTCACATCTAAACCATATATATGATTGTATTTTATGTATATGTTGTTTGCATGAATGTATTACTCAAGCTGCACAGTATGTCGTTTTCTCAAGGTTAATAACACAACAATAAATACGTTATTGTGTACTCAACATGGAAAAACAAACACTTCCTTGGACCTCCTCGACTGCCTTCCACTACCACTACGCGTGTTTCAATTTCCAGGCGAGAGCGAGGCAGTGGTCGCAGGAGCTTATCAAAAGAGGTCATTTGTCACTGATTTCACGGTTATTTTTATGGTCTCCCGGCGAGCAGGTCTAATCAGAACAGGATGTTCCACAGCCTCAGCCAGCGCCCTGATCAGTGATTAGAAAGTAATGCGGAGGTTTCCGAGTTAAAATAAGATTGAATTTATGCAGAGGCACTGGAGGTAGTAGAGATGGATTGAGTTATAGACCCGTGCGCCCCAACGGCAAGCGGGGGTGCAGCCTTTGTTCACTATTCATTATGTGTGGGTGATTTGTGTGGCGCAGTTAAAAACAACTTCTTCGTTTTGTGTAATTAATACAATTAAAATAAAAATATTATTAGTTCACAATGGCTCATAGTAGACCATACAAACGACTAGGCTTATTCATAATTTCTAATAACACAGTATTACAATATAATGCAATATCATTGTGGCCATCATTCAGCAACTACATGAGAAGTTGTCACTTTCAAGCAAAACATTGAACAACCCCAAAACAGGAAAAGTCCTGGCGAGAGAAGAATAAATGACCTCTGTTTTGCGGACCTTCTATATCGTTTTGGGCCAAGGGTTAACTACTTTAGCCCAGGCGCGTTCATTGAAAAGTGGACGCAGCTGTTCCCCCACATCGACAGGCCGTGTGCGGCGCGGAAAATAAGCCGGCAGAGGCTGAAAAGCAGCCGTTGCAAACCCCCTTCAACCAGGGCGACAGTGTGACAGGGGGTTCGCCTTCCCTTCAGACTGCACCCATGTGTCACACGTCGCGATTTGACACGAGGCTAGAAGATGGCAGGTCGAGTGATAGGCTGAAGGCAGGGCACGCGGTCATGACCGGCTCTCCGTGGAACTCAACCAACGTGGGAGGAGGTTCTATCTAAGGACTCCCAGATAAAAGGACACACCCTCTTTACCCATTCAACCCCCCCCCCCCCCCCCCCCCCCCCCTTCCCCAACGAGCTCCACCTTCCTGTTCCCCACAAACAACAGTTGCATTTACATTAAGGGGATTCGGCTGATGCTTTTATCCAAAGCGTCTTACAACCATTCAGTCACACGTTCACCCACCCAGACGGCAGGGTGACAGGCCTCTCCCAGTTAGGGGTGAGGTGCCTCGCTCATGGACACCTGAGCAGGAGCCGGGCATCCAACTAGCGACCTTACGGTTACCAGCCCGCTCCACCTTCTAAGCGACTGCTGTCCGACAAGAGCAGGAGGACACTCAGCGTGAAAGAAGGTATCCAGCACCAGAGTCAAGTCAGGGAGGTGAGGAGCGCTGCAGCTGCCAGGCCCCTGTTCTGCTAGCCCCCCTCTCTCCAGAGGACCGATAGTTCAGGGCCAAGGACAGAGGAGATCAGCCATGGAAGACTTTTCTGCATGAATGATTTTTTTTATGCAGCGCATAAAAAAGGACGCTAGGGCGCTAGGACGCTAACAGCGTTATCTTCCTCAGATGGCGGGCAGGGGAACAAGAGAGTGAGAGAACGTTTTTTGCTGAGCGAGCCAACACCACGGCAGACCACCAGGAAGGGAATGAAGTACGTGACCGCGTACCTTTCCCTCCCCCCCCCCCCCGATGACCAGCCTCTCGCCTACGGGGAGAAGTAGAAGCGCACGCTCCCAAGGCTCAGAGAGCTCGCCAGGAGGAGAGGCCTCGGCGTTGCTGAACCTAGTGCTGGCTGGGAGCGTACTTTCAGTTCCAGCAAATGGATAATTGAGCCCAGAAGGAACAGTCGAAACCCAGGAGCAGTCCATTCAGTCCGGGTCCTTCACAGTGCACCCAAGGTCAAAGTGAGCATATCAACCCTGCCTAGAGGATTTATTCTGGAGCCTCTCCTGTTGTCTTTTAGCTCCAACTATAGTGTGCTGTTAAACGTTTGTTTGCTCTCTTGTTTGTTTGTGGGAGAAGGTGTATATTTATTGTATTTACAGATATGTTTGGAGCAATTATGTTTGTTATAAATGTGCAGCCTAATTTCCATTTCATTGCGGGACAATTTACACTTTGAATATTGAATTATCGTACAGCTTACTTCCATTAAGTTCAATATTGCCTAGCATTATGATGATATTGAAAACCAGCCTCATGTTTGTTGTGTCGGAAGGGGCATTGGATGTAATCTGTGTTGCAAATTTGATTACAGAAGGTGTTTGCTTTTATGCTCAACCATAAGTGCCACTGGTTGGTCCTTGTTCTCTATTCAATAACATTTTGCCTAAATAAAGAAAGCCTATCATGTTATAATGTCCAACATTGACTATGCATTTTGTTGTTCATTAAGCAAAATGCATTACAGATAATAGGCTGAACTCATGTGCATGCTGATAAGGTTGGCAAAAAGTTAGGCAAATTCTCTGATTAACTTGCAGCTTCATATGTCTGCAGTCCACAATTCTCATTCTTATGAAACTAAATCATTATCAACAAAGCAATTGTAATTTGAAGCATCCCACACAATGCAGCAATGTGCAAAGGCCTAAACTTTCTCTGCCATCACAACTAATAATATCTTAGCCGTCAAGGTATACAGTCATTTCCTTTGTAGAAAACCTAGACTATGGTGTTTTAGCCTGAGAAATACTGTGATTGGCGATCAGGGCTGAAGTCATCTCTGAGATTTGCGTGGTGTGTGGGAGCCTCAAGACATGCGATTTTGCCAGACCAAGGTGAATATAGGACCCGACGCGGCATAGTCTGCGAGATTGACATGTTTTCAGAAAATATTCGGATAATGGGACGGAGTCTTCATGTGGGTACCCCAACATGCTCCGAGTGGCCTGGTGTGAGCCCCGCCTGCCATAGCATGAGATTTGGAAGACCACAGGATTTGACTCACGGAGGTGTCAGAGTCCCCAAGGTGTCAGAGTCCCCAAGGTGTCATAATAGATACGTTCTTCCAGTTCAAATCTGCTGTAGCTAGTCGTACCCAAAGACATGGTTGGAAAATGGATCCATGGGCTGTAAAGTAAGGTCTATCCCATTGTACAGTAAGGTCTATGAATAGTACAGTAAGGTCTATGAGGAGTACAGTAAGGACTTCCCATGAGTAGTACGCACTTTGTGGACCACTGTCCTTCCATCCGCTAGAAATGTTGCGGCTGCTCGTGTACTCAGTGCTTCTGTTTATTAGGTGATTCAGTGCTGTTCTGGTGCTTTCGCTTTGGTCTGATCTGTAAGATAATTTGTATATGAATGGGGTGCATATGATTTAACCGATAGAAATTAAAACAGCAAGGAAATAAATGTGGCATTGTGAAATAAAAGGCCCCTGAAATAAATTAATGTAATCCTTTGAAAAGTATCTCTTTAATAAAGATGTATGCATTGTATTGACCCATTTTTATATTTAATTGTACTTATATGTTTATTTTATTATGTTAGAGATAAAATGCTACCTATTTGACCCTTTAATCAGTTAAATACGGGCTGCAATGTCACCTTTAGGGGCCACCGCCCCCAGAATATATGTCCTCTATATGGGCTAGTTTTGGTAATTAACTTAATTCTAATATTATGGAAAGGATCCCTACAGAGTAATACACCTTGTTTATTTCCCTTTCCCTTGATCACTGTCTGTGTGTTGCTGTGTCCAACCAAGTCTTGCTCAACAAGATGTCTTGAGTTGAGTCAAGTGTTGAGTTGTGAGGTTGAGAGGAGAACGGTGGAAATATGAGTGCTGGAGTGAGGAGAGTGTGTTGTGTTGGAGTACAGAGTGTGCAGCTTAGTGCTATATAGAAGATTTGGATGAAGAAGTGCTGAGATTGTGTTTCTATTAATATCAAACCTATATTTTGCCAGGCAAGTGCCATTGAGATGACAATCAAAACTGGAGAAATTCCAACAATTGGTGTGTGAATTATCATTTACGGTCTTCAACGTTTTCCAGGCCAAGGACCCCCAAATTGATGGTGAGATGGAGAGGGGACCCCCTACCTATATATTGTATTAAATTGTGTTTTATATTAAACTGGTCCTATAGTGCCATTTATAAATGTACATTGTTAGATCTACACAGGTTCATATATTCATGTTTTTATTTTAACATGACATGTGCAAGGTACGGGTGGACATGCCACTGCCATTCGTAAACATAACATAATACACTGATTCCTGCCAAGATCAACAATGTCTTTCAATTGCATCTAATCATGCATAAAAACTATTAAAATGGCCATTTTTAAAACATGAATGTGGAAACAAAAATTTGTGATGCTTGTTAGTGCCACTGGAATGCATGAACATACCTGTTATCTTGCATACAATACTGAACTATTAACATAATTGACATATTCATGTTTTCATTTTATACATACATGTAGTATGGGCAATCCTCAAACCATTTATGGATGGCAGACATACTCCCACATTAGTGAGGTGTCTGACCCTGAGGAGCGGCACACAAGTTTTCTAACCTTGGACGTATGGATGTTGTCAGGCAGAGTCTTATCGGGCTCTGGCTGCAGTCTTGACCTGTATTGGTTTTTCAGGTAGGTGAGTGAGGAAAATCCACTTCCACAAAGATATGTTGTAGCAAAGGGCAACAGGCTCATCCTCGCTTTTCCTTCCAGTTGTGGAAAGTCTTGTGGATAGTTTTGTATATGTTTCTGGACGTGCTGTCAGTGGACAGTTCAATGAGCTGATCCTCCTCTGTCGCCGTCAGGCGTGCGCCGTCTGCTGCGTTGTCTCTGAATGTAAACTGTATCCATGTCTTGTCCCTGCGCCAGGAGTCGGCCTCAGAAAAGTAGTTGCTAAATTGACCATGGAGCGCAAGAATCTCCCAGCTCATCCACTGATGGAAACATGGAAAATATTTCCTCCCGACACACTCTTTCACGAAGCCTTCTGAACTTTTTCACGAAGCCTTCCATCCTGTCATACAGCTGAAAGGCATAAGCGTTGCGACCTTGCATAGAACTGTTAAGTTTGTTCAGCTCAGCGAAAATGTCAGCAAGATATGCAAGTTTGGTGATCCAGACATTGTCACTGAAAAGTGCAGCCAGCTCGGTGTGCTTTTGGAGAAGTAAAAACTCCAGAATAGACGTGCGTAATTCTAACACACGTGCCAACTTTAGTCACGTTTCCATCTAAAAGGTGATGCAAATCTTTAGAAAGTTCGCAAAAAAGAAATTAGAATTAGGTGCGTTTCCATCAAGTGGTTGGAGCGAAAAACTACACACATTCCAGGGCTTGTCGTATCCTTTCGATATCCTCCTCTCTTAGGTCCTGATATATAGTGGAATTGCGTCATTTTACATCTAAAATAGCTGTAAGGTTTTTTTTCTTCTTCGATGAGCGCAAGGAAAAGTTTTACCTCTTCAGCGGTCCACACGTATCTATCATTCACATTGGCCATCTGTTCCATGGACGTATTTAAAGGATACATTGTACATATTTATAATTCGAAATTTGTCGCAGCCATACCACAGATACTCCAGGTTCTTTGGCATATAACCACGTTTTCTGATTACAGTTTAATGCATTTTCTCGTTTTGAAGGCTGAACAGACAATTTGACTGGAATTACTTATTAGGTGTCCATCAGGATTAATGGACACGGTATAATTAAAGGATATGCAAACATAGACATCATACATCATATATATATATATATATGATCATACATATGTATATGATATAGGATGTCTAAACGCTTACAAATATATATATATTGACGCTACCAGTTGATGTCGGCAGGGTTGCTGGCCGGTCGTTATGCGGAAATCGGAAGGACGTTGTCAGTCCTGTGTGTTCAATGTTCGCTACGTCACAGCTGTTTCGAAAACTCTGTTTCCATCTCCCATTTTGCGCATTTAGGCCTACTCTCTTTCGCATTTCTCAAAAAACACCTCAAGCGAGCGGATCAACCTTTTTGCGAATTAGAGGATTTTTATGGGAATTTTGGTGTTTCCATCACCGTTTACTGATTCGATACTTCAAAATTCGCATAAGATCAGATGGAGGGATGGAAACGCAGCTACTGTTACGCGTGAAAGCCAGCGCAACTCAGAATGGTACAGCTGCCCAGTGTGCTCTTCTCCTTCAGCAGCAAATAGATTACAGAAGAGTTGTGTTTGCAAAGCACTCTTCTTGACTATATTAACAACCTTCACAACCAAGTCCATGACATCAGACCGTTCAGCGCTCATGTCATTGGCAACAAGTGACTCTCTGTGCAACATGCCGTGCGTCCAAATCACCTCTGGAACAACAACTCTAAGAAGCGCGATTAGGCGACTTTTTATTTCAGCCATGGCTGCGCCGTCGGTGCACAGTGCAACACGTTTTGCCCATGAAATGTAATTTTCTCTGAAGAAAGCGTCAATCACTGTAAAGGTATCAGCACTTGTTGTCTGTCAGGAAGGCACTTACAAAACAAAAATTCCTCCTGCATTTCATTTTGATCCACATAGCGCACAAACTCCAAAAGCTGAGCATCCTTTGAAACATCCGTTGATTCATTCAGATGTAATGCAAATGTGCATCTGCCAGCTCAGCTTCTCTATCAGTGGCGCCCTCACATCTGATGCCATCTCGCCAATACGGCGAGCAATGGTTGTGTCCGACAAAGGAACAGTTTTCAGTTTATTAACGTCAATATCGTTCCTATACATTGTAATACACATGTCAGCTGCTGAAGGCAATATTAAATCCTTTCCAAGTGTGCATGGTTTATTTTGGGCTATCTGATGAGCAACTTGATAAGAGTATTTCAAAGCTAGCTCACTAACTTTGGCTGTTTTTTTCATCAATGTCTGTTGGCCTTGGAGGGATTTGATACAGGTTTGGAAGTATTCAACGGGTTTGTCTTTTATGTGGCTGTCGGTTGTCTCCAAGTGGCGAGACAGCTTTGATGTCTTCATAGACTCGTTTGACAGTGCAGTAAAACAAATTACAAACATTGGAAATGCAATACCATCTGTGTCCTTGAAGGTAAACCCAAACTTCAGATAAGTGTCTGTATATTTCCGGGGTCCTGTTGAAGACCTCTCCCTCATTAGACCAAAGATTATCTGAAAATAGGTTTGAGTTGGACATTTCCTCAAGTTCTTCTTTAATAAAAGTGTAAGAAGCATCAATTGCTTCTTACACATCTGCGGTCAAGTGGTTTGGGCTGTCTCGATCAGCTGGGCTCCAGGCTGTGGTCTGTGATGCTATGGGCAGGCGTTAGATTGACCGCTGATTAATTACGTTGTATAACCCGTTTGGGGGATCGAGTCGGCAGCACCTGGTGTCCAGTCTGTCCATGAATCAGCTCATTGTTTACACCGTCGCAGCTGTACCTTCCCAAGCCCCGGTAGCATCATCAACGTGCTCCAACTATACTGGCTGATATCTTTAAAGCTGCGTCAATGTGAGGGAAATCCAAAAAGCTTGGTCCATTTAGCACCAAAATGTAGACATTATCAAACCAACCAGGAGGGCTAGGGAAGAATGGCTGAGACCCCTTTGTGTGTTACGCGTTCTGGTGTGATATCAACGGGCCATTATTTCACCCACGTGGCATGTTGATGAGATTCCCATCAATTTTAAATGTAGGCATTGTGAGATGTAGCTACAGTTACATGTAGCTGAATCGTTGCTTCTGAATCACGCCAAGACTAATGTTATTTACTTCGGAACTGGATCCTGAGAGCATTCCTCCCAGCCAGGTTACACTGGAAGGCTTTTTACCTTACCTTGTTTAAACCAAAAAAATGCAGTCTTATTTTTCTCAAGTGTTGTTATGAAAGTATAGGAAGACTATGTCAGAAACATCCTTACATATTTAGCTATATCTTGGTGGGCATGCCCCACCAACGAGATGGCCAAAGGTTGCCACCCTAGAAAAGCTGAACTCCTTCCCTTTTCCTCGTGTCTGGATTGTAGACTTTGAAGTTGGAACATCGTTGTATTAAAATAATGGCCAACATATTTTTTCTATCTTTTTTTAAACTGTTTTGTATGCTTTATGAAGAGGATGAAAAAGGGCAGGTGGAAGTAATGAGTTGTTCGTAAGACGTCATTACTCTGGACTTTTTTGAGATCTATTTCCCCATAATGACATCTGTTTAAGAGCACTTTCATGGTTGCCAGTCAAACACAATTGTTTACAATAAATCACCCTCTCGAGAAATGCACGTGGGCAGATACAATACATCAGAGTTCCTTGTTCACTCGGGTTTAGTTTTCTTAAATTCCCATGGCATGTAAATCTCACTTTATTAGGTTTCCAACATTCATTTGAGTTCCCCTAGCCTGCCTATGGTCCCCCAGTGGCTAAAACTTTGGTTCGGTGTAAAATAAGCACTAGGTATCCTGCTCGGCTTTGAAAAAATGGAAGCTTATGCTCGCCGGTTTGGAATGTGGCCCCATATGTCGTCATAAGGGGCCAAGTTACCTCCCCTTTCTCTGCCTTGCCCGCTCAGAGAATTTGGCCCGCCAATGAGACATTGAGCTATGACCGTGCGAGCGCCACATGTGTGTGTGTGTGTTTACACACACTTTAACGGAGGTGTTGTACAATTATTTTATTTCTGTTATTGGGATGACCGTTCTGCTGTTGGTGTTATGGCGCACAACACGTCGGTTTTCGTCTGTGTCTCTGGTATTTCCACAACGAGACTGTAGTTGGGGTTATCTCAGCCATGGTTGAGAAGGAATTGGGGCAAAGGAACTTTGGCTTTGCCTCCCTGAAGTACATCAACCGCTAAATTAAGAAGAAAGGTATTGTTGCCACCACCATGAACGGCGCATTTGGGGAAAGCTCAATGTGCGACTGGCTCGTAGTGGCTGTAATTCTGCACCAGTGCTTAATTTCAAATAATGTGTTAGGGACCCACTAATATCTATATTAAAGCATCAATAAAGTAGCATGCCATGGGACATTTAACATAAAATGGTTCATATTTAAATAGTAATAAATAGCCATTTAGCCATTTCGTCTCAAAACATAGACATTTAATCTCAGTCTGCGTTGTGTCTTTTCGATCAGCAAAGTGATTGCAGTGCAACCAAAACATGAGAGTCATGGTGTCTTTATAGCCTCTCACCTTGAAGGGTGGCCTACTCACCGCCCTGAGATAGATCCCAACGTCGAGGAGTGGATAGGGGATCCAGCCCAAGAAGACGCCTTCCGTCTCATTCCCAAAAGTGTCGCCGAAAAATCAATGTTGTTTGGACTTCAGAACCTGCCGCCTTATTGCAATTGGATACCTGTCTGTGTGAAGTGGATTGCATTACACGCCAGCCTGGCTGTTGATGTTGATGGTGGACTTTGGGGAGATGTATTGAGCGCCGCTCATTTCGATCGGTGTTGGAAAACGTCCATCCCTTTCGGTGTTCCGTGTTACCGGCCGTCATTCGACAAGGCCTCCGAACCGCCCAGACTCGCTCCTGTCGCCAGAGCTTCGACTTGCTGCACGCGAGCGGCTGCGCTCGTCGTACGTCACGGTGAGACATTGTGAGAGCGAAGAAACGAAGGAGAGACAGAGGGTGCGTGGTGGGGTCATATCTGTGTCTGGTGTCTTGTGTACGCGGGGCCTCCGACGGTGCGAAGTGATTGAGCGGTGGCTGGGTCGCCCTTTATTAGCATGTGCCAGCTCGGCTTGTCACGCTCCACAGGACCGGAGGACTGCCGCTTGCCCAGTGCTATGTATCCATCCCCCGATCCCCTCTGTCCTCTCTCTGTAGTCCCTCTACCCTCTCTCTGAAGTCCCTGTACCCTCTCTCTCTATAGTCCCTCTACCCACTCTCTCTCTATAGTCTCTCTACCTCTCTCTCTATAGTCCCCCTCTCTCTGTAGTCCCTCTATCTTCTCTCTCTCTAGTCCCTCTGCCCTCTCTCTCCCTCTCTCTAGTCCCTCTACCCTCTCTCTCTCTCTCTCTCTCTCTCTCTCTCTCTCTCTCTCTATAGTCCCTCTACCCTCTCTCTCTATAGTGCATCTCTCTCTATAATCCCTCTACCATCTCTCTTTAGTCCCTCTGCTCTCTCTCTCTCTTTCTCCCTCACTCTCTCTCTCACTCTCTCTCCCTCTCCCCCTCTTTGTCTCTCTCTCTCTCTCTCTCTCTCTCTCTCTCTCTCTCTCTCTCTCTCTCTCTCTCTCTCTCTCTCTCTCTCTCTCTCTCTCTCTCTCTCTCTCTCTCTCCTCTGTTAATTTCTTGTTCGCCCCACTCTATGCTTTTCCTAATCTGACAGCAGAGACAGGGTTAATTAATCAGAGTGCACGTGGTGGGCGTGCACGGGGGTGAATGGGAGTGAATTGGAGGAGGGTAACATGGCGACTGGCAGCACCGTGTGGAGAGGGACAACAGGGCTCCAGAGCTATGCTAATGTCCTGCACCAACACTAGAGTAAGTGTGTGTGTGTGTGTGTGTGTGTGTGTGTGTGTGTGTGTGTGTGTGTGTGTGTGTGTGTGTGTTTGTGTGCGTGTGTGTGTTTGTGTAATTGTGTGTGTATGTGTGTGTGTCAGCTTGTGTCCGTGTATGTGTATACGTTTATCTGTGTGTGTGTGTCTCCACTTCTCCATATGTTTCCTTTAGTGAGTTTCTGTGTAGGAGGAATATGTATGATATGCATGCGTGCATGTTTGTGTTTGTGTGCCTGCGCGTGTGTGTGTGTGTATGTGTGTGTGTGGTACTACACTCGTCTCGGTGTTGGGGGGGGTCAAAGCTCAACGAAACACACTTCACTCCCACCTGCCTACACATAGCTGCTCAACGGCCGCCCATCCACTAACATAACAGTTAGAGCTATCCGATCCGCCATTACCCAAGATTCATAGCGTGCTTCAGGACCACAGAGGAACGATCTGACATCCATCACCCGGACCACTAGCTTCACCACACAGGTGCCTGCTGCAACGTGTACAGGGATTGGAAGCCATCACCTTTCCACTGCCATCATCTCTCTTCTTTCAATACTATTGCAACGCCTTGGGGTTTAAAGGACGCAGCCTTCCAAGCCCTAGCCTTTTGGAGCGTGAAACCCTTACTGTATGTTAATGTCTCCCACACGGCAGGCTCTGTTTTGTTGACACTATCCCCCGGCCCAAGAAAAGACTCCAGAGCCCACTCAGCCCACTCCCCCTCCATCCTGAGTCCCTCTCAGGCAGCCCCCCAATGCAGGCTCAGCATCGTCCACTGCTCCCTGTCCCCCAGTCCATCAAAGCCCTGAATGGCTATTAGCCAGGGGAGACCCCCTGTTACGGTGCTTTTCCTCTTTGTGACCGTTTTCCTAGGACAAAATGGAAAATGACAACATTTGAATCCACAAGACGCCTTGAATTTCCTTTTT
>NC_082388.1:9360587-9361761 GCF_031168955.1 Gadus macrocephalus
GGTTGATGTGTAAGTGCACATACATCTCTCCTTGTCATGGAGCCCGTGTAGCATGAATGCATCTGGTAGACCGATCGCCTTGACAACAGTGGCTGTATATCACTAACCCCTGTCATGTTGCGTGCTCGTGGCTCCGTGGCTCCCTTGAAGTGGAAACGTTAACATCACGTGTGTTATTCATTTAGTAGTAAATCCGTTAAAATAGTGCTTTTTTGAACACATGAAAGCATCTGTTTGTAAAACGCTTGCGTCCAAGAATGGCAAAAAGGATGTGAACCAAACAATGCTTTAGTTTCTCTACAATTATTACTTTATCAGGGTCCGAGCAGCAAACATGCTTGGTCCCCTTTTGTTTCTGTAACGGTTTTTTTTTTCCCTCAAATTCTGTCAAAGTCATACTGCAGCCTTTACCGTAAGTCGAAAACTCTTAAAATGTTCAGGTATGGTTACCAATGACCCCCACTATCCATAAACCCAAATTTGTGGCACTGCACCCAAAGGTGGCGTTATTGTAAAAAATCAGGAATTAGGCTTATTTCTCCTCACCAGATTGAACTGGACTCAGAATTCTTTCATAATATTAATCTCTAGAATCAGATGCATCTATAAAACCCGGGTTTTATGGGCCCCACAATTTCATCTTAAAGCCAAACATGATAAAAAGATTCACAGGCTACAAAAATAATCAAAAAATCACCAAAATCGCCACATAAAATCTTTAGAACAAGCCTCACAAAATTCCTCAAACAGAATTTGTATTTTTGCGCTATTTAAAAAAATATGAATTAGCCTTATTTCTCCTTACAAGATTGACCTGGACTCAAAATTCTTTCATCATATTAATCTCTAAAATCAGATGCATCTTTTTCACCCTGGTCTTCTGCTCTTAAAATGTTTACTTTTCCCACAATTTCATAGAAAAGCCAAACGTCCAAAGTCTCAACTCATTTTGCCTATATGACCATTTGGTTATTGTAGAACTACATACGGCTATCATTAGGTTAATACCAATAACAGTGCAAATGTTCAGATCTGTACTATTTTTAGAATGCCCTTAATTCTCTTGTGAAATGTGTGCTTGGAGTTTTCTTGATGCTGTGCGTTTATCAATCGACATTTCAGCATGTGAATAACGCATCATGCAGTTCAGGAATGTCAGTGGCGCAACGGGATA
>NC_082388.1:9361861-9364361 GCF_031168955.1 Gadus macrocephalus
GAGAGAGAGAGAGAGAGAGAGAGAGAGAGAGAGAGAGAGGAGAGAGGAGAGAGCGTGTGTGTTCTCTGAGAAAAAAGGATATTAGAGAGATACATAGAGTGACAGAGAGAAGTGGGGTGCATGAGGGGTACAAGTAAAATAGAGGGATAGGGGATAAACAAAGCAAAAGCATTTTGATAAATACAGGTTCTGATTTTAAAGGGACATTAGTGGTCTGTCTTTGACCCAGAGCCCGGTGGGTCTGTAGGCTGCCGGTCACTTTGGGAGTTCATGGGGTCAGGGAGGAATGATCTTTAACTGATCTCAAGAGGTTTCCTATGCCCCAAGGTATGGGCATTCAAATGAACAATACATGACAGAATAATGCACAGAGGAAACATGACAACAACCAAACAAAGTGGAAGTCCTTCGTTTGTGTGTCTTCGCAACATGTATCCAAGTGAAGAATGTCCATCTTCTTTCAGCTATGCTCTAGTGTATATGTTTGTTTGCTTGTGGGTGTGTGTTTGGGTTTGTGGTTGTGTGTGTGTGTGTGTGTGTGTATGTGTGTGTGTGTGTGTGTGTGTATGTGTGTGTGTTTGTGTGCACGCACATGTGTGTCGTTTCCGTTGCAGAAGCATTCTTGGTTTAGACGCTATCCCTGCAACAGAGAAAAAAGACACAGAGAGAAAAGCAAGTAAGACAACAGAAATATTTTCTACCAAGCTCCGTATTTGTGTTTTGCTTCTAGACAGATTTGCGTGTATGTGTGTGTGTGTGTGTGTGTATATGAGTGTGTGTGTATGTGTCTGTGTGTGTGTGTGTGTGTGTGTGTGTGTGTGTGTGTGTGTGTGTGTGTGTGTGTGTGTGTGTGTGTTTGTGTGTGTGTGTGTGTGTGTGTGTGTGTGTGTGTGTGTGTGTGTGTGTGTGTGTGTGTGTGTGTGTGTGTGTGTGTGTGTGTGTGTGTGTGTGTGTGTGTGTGGGTGTGTCTGAATAACCCATGAGAGCCATAGAACACATGTTTGGCTGCTGTGAACAAATAAGTGCTTGGTAACATGCACACCGACACCAAACTACACACCCACACCCACACAAACACACACACACACACACACACTTGTACACACATGTCATAGCATGTTCCGTTCATCGGCAGCCATGACAGACAGTCTGTAAGGCCCCTTTGCATGAGACCAGCATGTAATTCCTCGAACGGCCTCTAGGGGGTTTCCAGCAGGTGGAGGCAGAATGACCACCGTTCCCATTCCCCAGTCAATGCGAAGAAAGGGGATTTCATTATCTTAATTCAAAGCTCGAAAATATATAAACTTTCGTACACGATGTCGGCTGACAGTTTCTCTCCATATACTGTATAGGTCGTGGTTGACTATTTTATTTAATAAGGTGATTCAGTGAATATAAATCAATAAAAGAGTGAGGCGACCGCCCTCAATGTACTCAATATGGACTGTTTCCTGCTGGCCAACGTCTCAATCAACGGCCGCGCTTCACAGAAGGCCAACTCAGTCACGGGAAAACAATGGATGACGTCAAGGCCACCGCGGCCATCTTTGTTTTACAGTGGCTGTGGCAGTGCTTGAGTCTCTGAAGCTTGGCACTCATTTGAATTTTGAGTGTATTCAACTCCTCGCTCGGCGACGGCGTCAGACAAAGTCCTCGCAAATGCCTTCACACCCCGACCGCCGCGCTCCGTCTCTCTTTGTCGAGGCTCGAGCGTTTCCTCTAAGCCCTTTAAGACCATCTATTCTGTCTGCTCGCAGATAACGCCAAAACCTCTCTTTCCCGCCTTTTAGCCTCGGCGTACCACGGATATTATAGCAGGCTTAGGGAGGTGCTTTTCTTTTTTCATTGTATTTATTTATTTGAACCTCGACTTCAACAAACAACCACGGCCGAACCCTCCAGGCGCAAGGCGTTCAGTCGTCTGGTTCAGGGTTCGCCACGGGGCTCGTTGAGCGGTGGATGGGAAACGTGTTGAACGGCGTCAAATCACATTCAATCCTGCAGGTGGAGGTGGGGGGTGGGGGAGGGGGGGTCTGAAGGTGGAGGTGGGGGAGGGGGGGTCTGAAGGTGGGGCAGGGGGAGGTCTGAAGGTGGAGGTGGGGGGGGGGGGGTCTGAAGGTGGAGGTGGGGGGAGGGGGGGTCTGAAGGTGGAGGTGGGGGAGGGGGAGGGGGGGGTCTGAAGGTGGAGGTGGGGGAGGGGGGGTCTGAAGGTGGGGGTGGGGGAGGGGGGGTCTGAAGGTGGAGGTGGGGAGGGGGGGGTCTGAAGGTGGAGGTGGGGAGGGGGGGTCTGAAGGTGGAGGTGGGGGGGTCTGAAGGTGGAGGTGGGGGAGGGGGGGTCTGAAGGTGGAGGTGGGGAGGGGGGGGTCTGAAGGTGGAGGTGGGGAGGGGGGGTCTGAAGGTGGAGGTGGGGGAGGGGGGGTCTGAAGGTGGGGCAGGGGGAGGTCTGAAGGTGGAGGTGGGGAGGGGGGGTCTGAAGGTGGGGCAGGGGGAGGTCTGA
>NC_082388.1:9369361-9371861 GCF_031168955.1 Gadus macrocephalus
TGACACTGTCATTGCCATTCATTTAATAAACACAACATTGAACAGCACCTGAAATTCATCAGGCATTCAACATTCGGGCTCATTTGTTTCCAAGAATCTGACTGCCAAGACAAAGTAAGGCATTAAGGGGAACTTCTTTGTTAACCATTTTTCCTTCGTAATTAACTCTGTCATATTTATATTTCTTCCCTTAGTGTTCTTGACTACAAATGTTTAATTTCCCCAGAATTTCAAAGATTTTTCAGGTATATGCTTTGAAGAAAGCCCTTAATTCACATGAGAAATGTGTGCTTGGAGTTTTCTGGATGTTGTGTGCTTATCAAGAGACATTTTGACCATGTGAATGAGGCTGCAGTTCAGGCTTAAAAGTGGAACATCTTTCCTTAAATATGAAAATTATATATTATATTTATTTATCTTCCGTTAGTGTGTTCTTGACTTTTAATTTTGCTCGGACCCCGTTAATCGCCGCTTGCGGTTACATTTTTATATTGTAATTATTTTTATTTACATTATCTTGCATTGCTGCTATGTGGTTGTTGAGGAACCAAGCCTAAGAATTGTACTCTTGTATACTTTTACAATAAGGTGTAATAAAATAATGAGAAATCCCGTCGTACAATTCAAACCTTGAACATTTGCTGCTCATGTTGATCTTATGAAAAAAATCTCTAAAACTCACTACCTAACATCTTTATACTGTGAACCAGGATGTCCACCTTCTGTGTGTTCTGTCCTCAAACCAATCCCCAGGTTGAATGTAGCTGTGGGAGGCCCTGATAGTGCACATTAGCTGCTGAACCTACCCCTGAACAGATCCCCGTTAAAACCCAGCAGCTCACATGAAGGCCCCCCTGAGATGCCTTATCAGTCCGTACTAGGGATGGGCGTGAGGAATCGATTACTCGAGTACTCCTCGTTACAAATGAACTCGGTTGGTGGGACAGGCAAACTCGAGTTTGCATATACACACACAAACAACGTTTTCTGAAGCAAATGTATCAATTTTCTGTCGGCGCCACTAACGCATTTCTGTGTGGCGCGTTCCGTGCCGTGTGCAGGCACGCCAGAATTCAAAAAGTTAAGAGATGGCGGTTAAAGCAAAGCAAAGCGAAGAATTGAAATACTTTAAAGAAATAGGAGATCATAAGGTGAAATGTAAAATATGCCAAGCGAAATCGAGCTACAAGAAAGTACTATGCGGCAACATATGCTCCTGAAACACAACGGTGAGTTCGGGAAAGCAGACCTGCAGCAACCAAGTGTGTCGGCTATTTTAACCGCCGCAAGACGCAGCTCTAATCCCGGCCGTGTAGAGAAGATCACAACGCTGAGTATTTCCATAGTCCATTTGCTGCCGTTTTATTTGCAGCTTTAAATTATTTGCAATGGTTAGGCTACTTGTTTTTTTGTTTTTTTAAACTGTTGCAGGCCTTGGTTCGACGTGATTTAAATTGTGAGACGCATATTTATTTTTGTGAGGAAAATGTGTTTTGAACGTTTGCAAAAATAAATAATGAATACTCTGATAACTCTGACTGTTTTGATGGAGAATAAGCATTACATGTTTGGTTGGTAATATTGCCGTTCATCATCAAGCCTATTCCTGCTGCAGATGCGTCACATTCTAAAAATAGATTTGATTAAACGAGTACTCGATTGATCCTCGAGGAATTCCTTCGATCACTCGAGTTTGGAATTTACCACTCGTGCCCATCCCTAGTCCGTACCTGTTCCAAAACCACGTCTATCGGAATTAGTTTTGGCATATTATTATGAAATGTGAGGCCCAAATAATGAAGTGTCCCTCTATTTAGTTCACTAAATGAGTTAGGTTAGGAGTCTGGTTCCTCAGAATGGGTTTCCCTAAAGTGCGGATGGCTCGACTTCTACCCTCTCTCTCCTCTTTTCGGAAATAACGGGAACTTCTACGTCATGCAGTAACTGGTCTTTTAAGCACCCTCACCACGCCCTTAGCCAACCCTCACCCTAGCCTCACCTGGACATCTCCATGGTGTCCTTGGTGAGATAGACGATCCAGTAGACCAGGTTGAAGGCGCCGAACGACAGCGGGAAGAGGATGCGCGAGTACTTGTCGATGATGCTGGTGCCAGTGAGCACGCTGTTGGCGGGCACGGCGGAGCCCTGCTGCAGGAAGGCCTGGGCGTTGACCGGCGGGTTGGGGTAGGTCTTGGCCGGCCGCTCGAACGGAAGGGTGGAGTTCATCCTCTTCTTCAGCACGCTGCTGGAGTCCATCTTCAAGGAGAGAGAGGCAGAGGGTCAGCGTGGAGAGAGAGAGAGAGAGAGAGAGAGAGAGAGAGAGAGAGAGAGAGAGAGAGAGAGAGAGAGAGAGAGAGAGAGAGAGGGAGGAAGAGGATCAGGGATCAGGAAACTTGAATGTGTAATTCAACGCCAATTTTGCTATTACACTTCCGCTGAAGACATTAAACATTTGCGTAAATAGACAACGATTGGAACATTTGTTTAAAAATTTGTGTTC
>NC_082388.1:9379361-9389361 GCF_031168955.1 Gadus macrocephalus
GAAAATATATTCATATATTTCCATGTTAATCAAAGGACAAATCTCATATGTCTGTTATATAATGAATTATCTGATGTATTAAAGGAATGACTTTAAGTAACGCGCCACTGTTAGCTGACCCTGCCTCTAGTGAACTTGTGACCTCCATACTGTAAGAGATTAGAGAAGTGGTGATGATGATGGTGATGAAGCTTAAGTGCGATTAAGTATGATTGCGTCTATGAGTGTGTGCGTGTGTTTGCGTCTGTGTTTGTGTGTGTTATGGTGTTTACCTAAATATGTCCCTGCAGTCTGTTCCTTTTAGACACAGAACAAATTAATTAAAGAGATTTGGTTGTAAGAGGAAGGTTATGAAGTCTCCAGAAGTGAGAATGTTGACACACATTCAAACCAGAGACTGTAAAACAGAGCAACACTATTTTGACAAATTGAAGGCTGGACTTAAATGAACACTTCACATAACTATATGGCCAAAACCAATTTTTATTCAATTGTGAAAAGCTTTTTAATTAAAGTCACAATGAGTTCCATTGAGGCCCTCCCAGTATGTAGGCAGGAGACTAGCTTTTTAATTATAGTCACAATTTGGTTCATTGAGGCCATCCCAGTCAGTAGCCAGCAGACCTTCAGAATGATGATGAATCAATAACAGTGTAGTGTCTACTCTTACTCTGCGACGCAAGGTAGCGTAGATTGGCTGGGTGGGTGGTGTAGGCCTACCTGGGAGGGGTATTGGGAGTGCTGATGGATAGATTATTTTAAACAAAGAGAGAGGGGCGGTCTGGCCAGCATTTTTTAATTGAAGAATATTTCAGTTATAGGAAGTGATTTTATTATTAACATCATTGAAATCACTTCTGCTCAGCATTGACTAATGCTATTTTACGCTACGAGCTGGTTTGAATGTTACACATTGCAGCTAAATATTACTGTTATCTAGGAACCCACGTACCTCAAAAAAAAACTATGTATTGGCTTTGTTTTACGACTATGAAATCATCTTTCTTCCCGTTAACTTGGCGAGGGATCATTCTGCCATCACTTACGGTGAACCGCCTAAAGGCCTTTAAAAGAACTACATGATATTGTCTCGACATTCACCAACAAGATTTATTTAAATACACACACATATGCCAGGCACACTGAAGTTATACCGTTTTGATAACCAATATAGTCTATAAGTATCTATAGTCTATAAGTCATTGTTATTTGAAGCCAATCTATCAAAACCGTCTCGCAAATTATACCATCATACAATAAGTGAACCGTTGCCATAACATGGATCTAGACAAATTTCCAACCTACTGGTTATTATTGTGAGGGTATATTATATGGTATATTTATGGAAGCATATCACGTCCCCGTGATTGCATTGCACTTCGCCACGCTCCGTGTGTCGCAAAATTCAAATGACATTTCAATCCGCAAAACATTTAGCAAAACGTTTTGCGGATTGAATTGTCAGTTGAATTTTGCAACACACGGTGCGTGGCGAACGTTTGGCAATCAGCCAATCGCGTCTGGGCGGGAACTACGTCACTTCCTCGTCAGACCAGCTGATCATTACTTTCTTCAAAAGACAGTACAATGAGGATGCACTCTTTTTTCTCTCTTTAGTGCCGCTAATGAAAGGTTCTGAAAGACGGCATAGCCATGTAGCTAATTACTAAGGATTAAAAAGTATACAAAATCTGTCTGGCACGTTTTATGAAGAAAACGTTTCCAAAAAGCATCGGACATATGACCCACTAGGTTCTTCTCCATGTATCCAATGTTGACAATATGACATGATATGGCTTAGCTAACAACATAAACAAGAGGAACTAGGAAAGGAAATTAAATGCGTGTTTAAGTTCAGAAGGGCCAAACGTGTGGCTACACAGCACTACAAAAGTCGGCAAAATATTTGTTGCACAGCTGAACGCTGTATCACATCATGAGCTGGCTGTTCTCAATACACAACACACATTCCACCAAAACTAGCCTACATCAGGCATTCTGACCAAAACTCATGCACTCCTCCCCACAATTCAAGCAAAGCAAGAATGACCAAAAGTCACTTTGTGGCAACAAGAGACTGACTCCACCGACTATCAATTGCAAGTTAAAACAGCCAACCAATTGAGTGCAAAAAACACAAAAGAACTTGCCACAACACCAGCAAATCTTAAGCAATAAATATCGCGTCTTACCTTTATTTATGTAACAGTGATCTGCAAATGCATCCCGTGGTGTAGCCTACCACATCCATTTAGTTCAACAAGTTATCGTTCTGATACTGTCCATGGTACTAGCAACCTGCTCTGGTGCTTTTTACCTATGTATTCAGGCTAAAATGACTTGATTGTCTGATGCCTCATTATCCCAGCCAAAGAGTATTGGTATTATTAGTAATGGCTACTTGCCAAATGGAAAAAATAACTTCACACAGTGTGTCTTTTTCCAATGTATTTGTTATCATTCGTAGCGTTGATCAGCGGAGAAATAGTTCACAAAATGTGTTGACGTCGCTTAGCAACCGAATACGCTGGGGTTGATAAGTTACCGGACTGCAGAGTGACATGAATCAGAGGCAAAAAAAACACTTTCCTTGACAAGGGTCAAATATGGTGGACGTGAGCATTCCACTGCATTGAGAAGAGCCATGTAATAAACAAATTATTGACAGCTGAACGTTAGGAAGGCCCATGCAAATGAATGTAGCAGTCTACAGCATTGAGAAGAGCCGTGTAATAAGTAGGGGATAATGTATAGAACGCCGGTCATTATCGGGAAAATAATTTTGATAATGAAGTGCAACGTTCAATATATTATCCCGCTTATTACACGGCTACGCGCCAAAACGAAAAAATTACTTCACATGGTGTGTCTTTTTACAATTTATTTGTTACCAGCATTCGTAGTGTTGATCAGCAGAGAAATAGTCCGCCAAAGACGTTGACGTCGCTTAGCAACCGAAGACGCTAGGAAAAGTTACCGGACTACTTGAGGAGTGATACGAAAGACGTCATTATAGGCAAAAAGTCCTTTGTTTTCCTTGACAGTGGTCAATTATACTAAGCAACGCTGAATTATATTTGATAATTCACCGCCGGAAGTTGTGAAGAGCCCATGCAAGTGAACGGAGCGTTCCACGGCCTTGAGAACACCCGTGTAATAATCCATAACAATTCAACAATATTTTTTTACAAGTGGTGGGTACAAAATGAATCTTGACGAAATCTGGTGGGGACGTGTCCCCAGCGCCTATGATATGACTGCCTAAGAGCATGAGGCAGCCGGATCAACTTGTGACCCGACTGTCCATGTTATTTCTCGTTTCCAAAATGAAGAGGCCATTACACCATTACACCGTTATTAAAAACCTAAAGTTGTGTTTCCCTCCACTGCCTACAACCCAGCCAAAAATTATGTTATTCGCTCTTTCGCTATCATTTCGGTCACCTGATGAGGTGTAGTCTCTTGCTCTGGATCATCTCTAAGCAAAGCAGCGATCTCGATAATCAAAGTGACGCAAGGCAGTATGACTCGAGACACAACTTTTATTCAGATCAACAAAGCATACCTACAGATCGTCCAAGGGAGATTATGCCCCTGACTAGTAATTTCAGTAAAGTAGCCTATACGCGGTTTGCATGCCCTTCTCCCGCATCAGCTCCGCGGACGTCATTTCCGCCATGTTCACGTTATTGTACGTCAACCCAGTCAAACCTCGCACAACGCTAGGCATAGAAAATGAAGTGCCAATGCCAAGTACTAGGTCGTGGATGGTCAGTTGGTCTGACGAGGAAAGGAAGTGACGTAGTTCCCGCGCAGACGCGATTGGCTGATTGCAAATCGTTTGCCACGCTCCGTGTGTTGCAAAATTCAAATTACATTTCAATCCGCAAAATGTTTTGCAAAACGTTTTGCAAAAGTGTTTTGCGGATTGAATGTCATTTGAATTTTGCAACACACGGAGCGTGGCTAAGTGCAATGCAATCCAGGGACGCTATAGCTTTTCAATTTGAACAAAGGAACTCAAAAAATTTGACAAAATGTTATTCTATTTTTATTGTTATAACTTTTGCAAATTTTATTGAGGATTTCATTGTCACTTTGCATATTAAAATACACTTTGAAGAACGTATTTACAAATTACATTATTAAATTGCATAGTGAATTGTCAATTGCATAATGTAATGACTTATTGAATTGCAAATTGCATTGCCATTTGAATTTTGCTATATATATGCTTCCATATTCACTACTGGGTCATGTTAATGATGCGTTATTGGGTCAAACTGGACACGTAAGACACACGTAAATTTTTTATATACAGCAGTTGTCAGTGTTAGTGGACGCTAATACTAGAGGTTTAGTTTGTGTTAATTAATTTTCTAACATGCTTTATGTTTCTACAGTTCATGGTGATATAGAGTTATATATAAGCAAATATTGAAGACAGTAACACGTAGTTCCTCTAGAGGCCATTAGGGGGCTTGTGTTACTTGACCCCCCCTGAAGCCTTTAACTACCACCCCTTCTAACGTCAACAGGAAGAAACTTATATCTCAAGATTTCATGCTTGAGATATAAAGCCAATAATGTTTCACTCCGTTCGGTTAGGATCTCAGTGGCTAGTTCACCTCCATCTTCATCTCCACAAGGACCAAGTTGGCCATCCTATTTCATTAAAAAGTCATTAAGGATTGAATATGATTGAGTTTGAGTCAATGTACCAAATTATGGATCATTAACACTGCCGGTGCCAAAAATTCAGCGATGCTCCTACGCCTCAAACAGCCGCGTGTAAACCAATGGGTGAGCTCACAGAACAGGTTTTACACAGTCCATGTTTTTCACCGTCCATGCATTCAACCCCATGTTGCTGATCTTAGAAATGTTAGTTTGTAAACGCTCTCATATAAAAAGAAGTCTAACTTCCACCGGGACCTAGAGCATAGGCCAAAGGCCTACCTCAGAGCCGTCCTACAGCAGTAAAAATGTTGCTCGAAAATGTATGTGAGATTCAATTCATCTTCATGAGATTGGATACAAGCTTAGTGTAAAGCCACACTCACTACAACAACCAAAACGAACAAAGTGACGCACAATGAACACGGTGTGAAGGGGCTGCAGCCGGAGCACAGTTGAAGCCGCCGGCTATGGAGCACCACTCCAGAGGAGAGTCAGCGTATTAACAATGGTCCGGTTAATTGCGTCGGTCGTTTCTATGAATGAACCGACTGATGGGACATGCAGTCAGGCTGGTACCTGGAAAGAGGTGTGAACTTCTCTGACCCAGATTCTGTTCAATTAGATTAGATTGGACGCTCACTCCCCTAATGGTTCATTAACGCAGTGCCGATCTAACTCACTCTCATCATGCTAAAGGAAGCAGAGAGAGAAAAAGGGTCCCTCTCTTATAGTGCGGTTCATGAGGCTAATAATATTAACGCATGGACTATTTAATGTTCAGAATAACGGCCCGGTGGGAGAAGAACAACGTTTGATGCGCAGCTCTTCAGCTGTGAAAAGAGAATGACGTAGATGGAACGTAGAAGAAAAGATGATAGAATTCAAAACCCAGAGCGAGCAGGAGGTAGCCGCGCTCTAACTAAGGCTCTGACGTTAGTTGTTAGAAACAGACTTAACACACGCATGCACACATAAACGAACGCACACTCGACAGAGTCAACAAAGTCAGTGAGTGTTCCGGGGGGGGGGGGGGGGGGGGGACGACGACGACGACGACGAAGATGAGGAAGAAATGAATGTGTGGGTGGAGGGGCGAGTTGTATAGAAAGGACAGGACAGAAAATTATGCGCTGGAGGCATTTCCGTGCTTTTATAGGGAGAAAGCAAGGTACAAATTAGGCCACACTCAATTAGGCCTGTTAGGCCCGAGCTCTGGGGACTTTTAGCTCTTAAGAGGGGCTGTTGACAATGTAGCGCAGCAAACTATGGCTTAATGCACTGCGCGTCGTGTAGGAGTGCTCACACGTTACCCTCCCTGGGCTGGCTTCTCTCCGCTGCTTTCCCCTTTCCTCTCCGCTCCTCTTCTCGCTCTCGCCATACTCGCTCACTTCATACCTTTGTGTGTTTCCAACTCCTCTCCAGACTTGATTTCAATTTCTCTTAACTGTGTTGAATTCATGTTGGCCTGCTTTGTTTCTTCCAATTTTCTTCCCTTTCCCTCCTTTGGCCTTACCTAACGTTTTTTCACTCTCTTTCTCTGAATTTGTGAATTACTTTTTTATCTTTCCCTTTAATCTCCTATTCTCTCCTTCCCATGTCCTTATTCTCCTCTCGTCTCCTCTCTTCCCCCCTCCCTTCTTCTCCCCTCCATTGTCATACTTTCCTTTCACTCTTCTCCCCTCTCCCTTTGCCTTACTTCCACGTTTTCCGTGCATCTAACGGTTCATTAGTGGAATGTACCAGAGCCAACGGCTCTCTCTCTCTCTCTCTCTCTCTCTCTCTCTCTCTCTCTCTCTCTCTCTCTCCTCTCTCTCTCTCTCTCTCTCTCTGTCTCTGTCTCCCTCAATATCCCACATTGTCTGTTGGGTTCTCGTCAGCGAGCCATTACAATACATTATGCCCCTCCCTAAGCACCACTCCGTCCTAAGAGTGGAGCAGTCATGGTCGATAAAGAAACCGAGTCAAAGTGGACGACTGGAGGTCGGGTCATCTACTGTCTACATTTATTTAGTGAGGAGAGGAGACCGGGGTGGTCCCTTCTTTGGCAGTGAGGTTGCATTACCCAACCCGCCGAAGGATCTGCCAGTTTGATTCCCGCCCCCCCCCCCCCCAACTCACGTGTACCTTAACAAACGGTCTCAGTAGTCAATTCTCAGGACCCTTGTGGATGATAGTGGGTCCCCATCAGGTCGATCTAATCGGTTGGTACTTAAGTGTGTGGTGTGGGTACGGTGACCGCACCCCCTTTGCTGCGTCGAACCCGCAGGTCTCAACTTAAACCGTACTCTCAGCTTTTACCTCGCGTCGATGTCGTCGACGATGGCGAGCGGCGGAGGGAACAGCCGGACGACGGAGGTTAATGAGTTTGCACAGATGTTTCTTCCGCATGACGCCTCCGAGCCAACAACGCTAATGATGGGGGTCTGCTCGCCGTGCGGAGGAGGGCGCCTGCGCTCACTGCCGCTGCCGGTGGAGGAGGGGGGGCCGGGGGGGGGGGGGGGGGGGGGCCGGGGGCGAGGGGCTGCCAACGTTTCCGAGGGCAAGCGCCACGAAACAAGGCCACGGTCTACAGAGGCCGGTCCAAGTTCCGCTGCAGCTCGTTAATGTTTAACACGGCCAGATTAAAAAGTGGAGAAAAGAGGGAGCACTCCCCTGCCAGGACGGAGGAGTTCTTCTCTGTCTCTCTCTGTCTGAGCGTGTCTCGAATGCCTTCGAAGATTTCAATCTCGTTCAATTGGGCCCCTCTCCATTCATTCTCCTTCGCTCTTTTTCTTGTTCTCTGTCGCTCCGATCAATCTCCAGTCTCAATCTACTTCTCCCTCACTCGCTGCCGCTCGTCCTCGCTCGTCCTGACTTTAATTGTCTCCACATTGTTCTTTGTCATTCTCTTCCCCTCGCTTCTCTCTCCTTTCATTTGTTTGCCAATTGCACTCTCTTTCTCTCTCTCTCTCTCTCTCTCTCTCTCTCTCTCTCTCTCTCTCTCTCTCTCTCTCTCTCTCTCTCTCTCTCTCTCTCTCTCTCAGTCTCGCTCGCTCTCTCAGTCTTGCTCACTCTCACTTTCACTCCCTCCCCAGGCTGGAGCTTGGTGCTAAGTGTAGCGTGGTGTAATGGTAGCAAGCAGAACATGCGAGTGGTTAGAAATGGGCCAAGTCAACATCCTCTCCTCATCCTCTCTGCCAATTGGCATGACTTTTATTTTGAAAAAAATGAAAAAAATGCTCAGAAGGGGGACATTTATTGTGGAATAATTCCTCCTCCTCCACCATGGCGGAGGTGGAGGAGTGAGCTGTAAGGAAGTGAGGGGAATGAAGCAGATGCTTGATTATTCGAGTGTATAAGGACATAAGTGGAGCAAAGGGATTTTGTCTTTGACAAATCTTTGATAATAAGTTGAATCATAAATTCCATTTCCGGTAGTTCTCTGGCCTCTCACTCTGGCTTTGCACTGTGGGTGATGGACTGTTGGGACAGAACTATGGGTTGTTATTTTGGTTTACAAACTCATGGCCCTCAAAAAGGGCTTGCTCTGAGTCATAAGTAAGAGAGAGGTCAGATGACACGGAAGGAGATAGTGTGAGATATGTTGTGAGATCATGTGAGATTAAACTATATTATAGAAATGAAATCGCCATCATAAGAAATAAGATGGATGCATTGAGGTAAGGGGAATGGGAGGAGGGTGTATGAGATTCCACCTGATGAAATGTCAAGAGATAAGGTGAGATGTGAATTTAATTGGCAAATATTATGAACACACTCTTCAACATAATCTTAACCTACTGGGGTCTAACCACTTAAATCATTTACAATGAGACGTATTTGGTACATTTTCTATTTTCAGAGTAGTTACAGCAGTTAAGGCTGCAGACCTTGAAGCCACTTAGCAGTCGAAAGAAGTAAAAAAACATGATATATTTATTTCATTCCCGATCTGTTTGCTATATGATATGCAAGCTCTGTTTCACCGCTCTGCTAACCACCATCGCTACCGCACTAGCTGGACTATTGCCAGAACCTATTGCCTCGTTTCCACTCAGCGGAGCGCCTCGGCTCGGCACGGCTCCGTCCGCTTATATTGGCGTTCCGACTGCCAAAAGTTGGGTCCCAAAATAAGCGCGCCGCTCTGAGCCACCCCTATTTTCAGTACTCCTCCACTGGGGCAAAAGTTTTGTTGATTGAATAAAATGTGGGAAATGTCAGGCAAAAGTTTGATTTGGACGGACCGAACCATTGTTGCTTTTTGTTTAATGTGTCGTGTTTTTTTTTTTTTCAATGAATTTATTAACAGGCTACGGGCTTACTTAGCTGTCGTGACTTGCTTACTTATTGCCATTCGGCTTAAACCCCGCCCTACCATAAGGGTGTTGTCGGCGGTGGAAACACTAGCCAGGCTCTGCTCGGTGGAAACGAGGCGGATGACTCGTAATGAAAAAACGTAACCATGTGTGTGTGTTCCCTTTCTGACACGACTTCCTTGTGTGTCCATGCACCGCTGCGTGGTTCATTTAAAGTGCTCTTTTAGACAACCGCAGTCAACACAACAACACTCGTCCGTCATCAGCCAAAAATGACAAAACGCCTACCAGCTCAGCACAGTACATCATCCTGATTCTATTAAAAACCACTCTCTCAGCCGAGTGGGAATGGGCTCACCGAACACGGTCCTGGCAGGGACGGACTCCTTGTTGATCCAGAAGGACACCTGGGCCAGGATGACGGTCATGATGCAGGGGATGTAGGTCTGGATCAGGAAGAAGCCCATCTTCCTCTGCAGGTGGAAGTGGACGGTCATGATGACGTATTCGCCTGCAGGAGGACACAGCCACAAGAACCTCTTACTATTTTAAGGAGATTACCATTTTGATGATGGTGAAAACATGTGTTTGTATGAAATGGAAATTATCCTCTGTGCTGTAATAATCTGCAAGCTGACTCTTGAGATTCATAGTTAAGTAAACTGGACAAAAGAAATATGACATTTCATTTACATGAAGACAACTAGGTTGATTAATTTAAAAAAAAAATTATATTCCTGTAGGCATAGGCCCAATCCCATTTCTACCCCTTACCCCTTCCCCTTACCCCTACCCCCTTCCCATTACTCTTCAAAACAAGGGGGAGGGGTAAGGGGAAGAGGTAAGGGCTAGAAATGGGATTGGGCCTTACAATGTGTTCATTACTGCAGTAAATAAAGAGAGAGACTCTCTACAGAAAATATGAAGTATTATGACCATCAATACATAGTATCTACTCGCTTGCACAGCCATCCTCCCACGCACGCTCACACACACACACACACACACACACACACACACACACA
>NC_082388.1:9394436-9409436 GCF_031168955.1 Gadus macrocephalus
CATGAAGACAATGTGCAGCAAAGAAGCCATGATAAAAAACGTGTTCAGTGTGTTTGCGTGTGTGTGTGTGTGGTTGTGGGTGTGGGTGTGGGTGTGTTTGTGTGTGTGTGTGTGTGTGTGTGTGTGTGTGTGTGTGTGTGTGTGTGTGTGTGTGTGTGTGTGTGTGTGTGTGTGTGTGTGTGTGTGTGTGTGTGTCTGTGTGTGTGTGTGTGTGTGTGCGTGTGAGAGTTGGCAAATACACTAACTTAAAATATATATGCATGAATAGAAACCAGTTTATATAGATGTATTGTTTCCTAGTAGTGTGCCTAGTGTTGTGTTGATAATAAGATCTCCTATTTTCCTATATGTATGCAATGTCTGACCAATGAATAAAAACTAAATCACTTATTTATTACTGTTATGATATCACATGCATTGCCTTCGAAGTATCTCAGTGCATCACACGTGGGCCTAAACTCCACGTCATTGGGACGAAGGACTTCCGCGGGCATCTGAACTCCAGAATCAATGATGAAGTTGTAGACCCTCGTTACCAGATATAGGACACCCACCAACCGAGGCTTGCGTGCGTGCGTGTGTGTGTGTGTGTGTTTGTGTGTGTGTGTGCATGTGTGTGCTCGAGCACTCCCCCTGCTCCCCCACCCCCCCCTCCACCCCACCGCGGTCATCACCGCCCTGTCCGCGTTACACGCAGCATGCACGCACAACGCTTGCTGGTCCGCTGAGCAACAATGGCCATAATAGTCAGATTTGGCCGCCGGCGTAGGATCTTGTGCGCCCTGCCACCGTCCGCGCGCACTACTACTTCCTCCCTCCTCGCGGGCATCTCATTGGAACAGCCTCGCTTCACGCTGCAAGAATCACCCACGCTTTTTGGCTGTGGCTGGTACCACTACCACTTGAACAATTTACACTACACTTTACACTTTGCTACACCTCATTACTTATTATAACCTATTACCACCGTTTTAGTTTTTCTTATTATTACTTACTTTATTTCTTTTTTATTATTAACATTATTTATTATTGTGATCTATGCTGCTACTTATTTTAACTTATATTTTTTACATATTTGTATCTGTTCTAAGATGTAATAAAAGTAATTCTGATTCTGATTATTTGCTTTTTTTCTTTACAAAATGCGCTCTTGCGTGTTCTTTTTCAGAAAGGCCTCCAATTCTCTGTGAACGTTCGAAATGAGAGTTCCTACAATGCGTGACGCTAACTTTATGATACACCATGGGCCGAATACCGCGAGAAAATAACGCGTGTGCAGCGAGAAAGTGTAAAAGGTCGCGAGAGCGCAATCCGTTCAATGAGTTGAGAGGAAGAGTCAGCACCATGGATGAGTAGAAGTTATAGCGCGTCTTGAACCGAGTAGACTAAGCGACTGCACAAAGTCCACCAGCTCTTATCTCCGGTGTGCTATAAAAATGCCCCAACTATTTAAAATGGATGCTTTCAATATAGAAAATAGGCATAAATATGGCAACTTTTCATCTATATTTCAGCACTGCGCTAATGCGAGACACCGGTCGTGTGTCGCCATCCTCCACGTAAACCACCTCTCTCCACTGGTCTCATCCTCCACCAAAACCAGTTCTCTCCTCCCTGGTCTCATCCTCCCCCAAAACCAGTGCACTCTACACTGGTCTCATCCTCCACCCAAACTCTCCTCAAAGGTATCATCCTCCACCCAAACTATTGCTCTCCTCACTGGTCGCATCCTCCCCCCAAACCAGTGCTCTCCTCACTGGTCTCATCCTCCCCCCAAACCAGTGCTCTCCTCACTGGTCTCATCCTCCCCCCAAACCAGTGCTCTCCTCACTGGTCCTCTTGTGTTTGGCTTCATAGATGTCCTTCATTAACCAGTGGGGCGGATCTACATGATGGTTTAATGACGGTGGATGAGATCCACCAGGCTTCATCAACACTTCAGGGGAGGACCCTGCGTGGCTCGTGTGTCTGGGAGCAGAAACACGCGTCGCTCCTTTAAATGGGATCCACCACCCTCCATCCTCCACCACCCTCCATCCTCCACCGCCAACCAGCGACCGCAGCAGCGAGGCGCCGCGCTGCGCTCCGTGTTGTGGTCGCGTCTGCGCATGCGCCCCACATTGGACTTACTGCACTGGTCAGAATAAGTTGGATCTCGCCTTGTCTTCCCTAAAAGAAGAAAAAAAACAAAACCAAACCACATGCAACTATGGCGGTGTTGAGAATAAGGGAGATGAAGGTGTCCCTGCCCCTCGTGCTGCTGGCGGTGTGTGCGCACAGGTAAGAGCTGCAATAATGGATCGTTGTGTGGCAACAATGAAACGACTTGGATACTTTGATTGATGCAGAATACCTTGTCTCTGTTTGTGTGCGTGTGTGCATGTGTGTGTGTGTGTGTGTGTGTGTGTGTGTGTGTGTGTGTGTGTGTGTGTGTGTGTGTGTGTGTGTGTGTATGTGTGTGTGTGTGTGTGTGTGTGTGTGTGTGTGTGTGTGTGTGTGTGTGTGTGTGTGTGTGTGTGTGTGTGTGTGTATGTGTATGTGTATGTGTGTGTGCGCGCGCGTGTGTGTGTGTGGCTCTGTGTTTCTTTGCTTTTCCCCCTCCATAGTTCCAGTGTAAATGACCCTAGCAATATGTCTCTGGTCAAGGAGACGGTGGACAGGTTGCTGAAGGGATATGATATACGACTGAGGCCAGATTTCGGAGGTAAACCCGCTCGTCTTGCACTCATTTAGTGTGTTGTCAACCCGCTGGAACACGTCGATGCTCCTGAATCATCGTGGATCATCATCTCCATCATCCGTTCATACGCGTTCGTTTCTCGTAAATTAAAAAAAAAAGGGGGGGATACCCCCCGTTGATTTTTAGGGTACAGGACCCTTAGACACATCGTGACCGGGTCCGATCGGGTCTCGATCGGAGCGCTGATCGACATGAAGCTCCAGACCTTTCTTTAGAGTCATCTGAGAGAGGATGAATGTCGGAGATAGCTCACAGAGCCTCACACCTTAAGAGTGTTTTAAAACTCCTGGAGGGTCTGGGGGAACAGACCGTTTTAAGAATGCTGCCACGGTTCAACTCTTCCCTCTCGAATCGATTCGACTTGAAATAGCCAAACCTATCGCGGTCCTAACTTTTATTGCGGATGGATTATCACCGCCTCAGCCCCGCATCGTGTCCATAATAGTTGTTATTCTGAATGTTTATAGACGTTCGTCTGTTGGAACCCTGCGGATGATCACATATGCAACAGATAGGTTGGTTATTTTTTATTGTGCAAATGTGGATGTGCCTCAATGCTCCGATGGCTGACGGATGTTGTGTGTGTGTGTGTGTGTGTGTGTGTGTGTGTGTGTGTGTGTGTGTGTGTGTGTGTGTGTGTGTGTGTGTGTGTGTGTGTGTGTGTGTGTGTGTGTGTGTGTTGTGTGATGTGTTGCAGGTCCCCCGGTCGGTGTGGGCATGAATATAGACATAGCGAGCATAGACATGGTCTCAGAAGTCAATATGGTAAGTAAACGCGTTATCACTTGTCCCCTTCTCCCTTTCGATGGCCAATGTTGATGATGTCCTAATGCCTGTTGTAACCCATCAGGGGAACCCCCCCCCCCCTCCCTCCGCCGCCACCCTCACCACACCACAGCTATACCCCCTCGGGAAACATGGGATACCCCTTACCCTAATTTGAAGTATTGTGCAGGGGAGGGGGGGGGGGGGGGGGGGGGGGGGCATCACCCTGGGATTTAGCACAGGCAATCCCAGGTAATTCTTTTTTTTTTGCACACACACACACACACACACACACAAACACACACACACACACACACACACACACACACACACACACACACACACACACACACACACACACACACACACACACACACACACACACACACACACACACACACACACACACACACACTCAAACATGTAAATTCCCACACACGCGCATAAAGACATACACACACACACACGCACGTTTAAACGATTGGTTTAGATAAAGGCTACTTACAAGACTGATATAGGAAAGATGCCAGTCGCACAACTGCATGTCTCACGGCTGAAAAACACCCCGTCTCTTTTATTATCAAGTTATATTCCAGAGTTTGATCCAAACCGTGTTAAATAGAAAGCTGTTATACTATCCAAAGTATTTCTGATTGCACTTAAGCAAAATGGTACCACATTGGATATGGATGTGTAGTTTCGCTCATACAAGAGCACCCCCTAGTGATGCGATTGTAAAACTGCATGTCTTTTCAGGCCGAAGAGCAAAGCTGTTTTTATTTAGGCAGGCTTATTTCTGACATTCATCCTAAAAACAGACAACACCACAGAAACACATCCCAATACGGCCAATTATCGCCCGAGTCAAGTCACACGTGTTACTCCGGCCGTCTGTGAAACTTTACCAATACCACTGGCACACTATGACTCGGAAGTGGAGCTGGGCTTGTGGGTGAAGCCATGGTGGTACTGGTGTTATAACGTTGACATCAATATAGTTTAGATGTGATTCATTCTGTGAACTCAAGGGGTTTTTACATGCTTGAGTATTTCTTGGCAGTGCTACCCAAAGGCTGTTATTCGTGCTTCTGTTATCTTTATGCCTTTGTAGATGATGATTAGATGTGTCGAAAAAGGGAAAGATACGTCATCTGTATTTACATTCATCCTCATCCACAGCAATGCAGACTTAAAACGCATACAGGCATTGACTTGACATGTTGAAACCGAACACACTCATAAACTCATGCACACACACACACACACACACACACACACACACACACACACACACACACACACACACACACACACACACAAACACAGACACAACAGCAAACACAAACACACACAAACACACGCATACACACACACACACACACACACACACACACACACACACACACACACACACACACACAAACACAGACACAACAGCAAACACAAACACACACAAACACATGCATACACACACACACACACACACACACACACACACACACACACACACACACACACACACACACACACACACACATTCACCTACACATCAGCAAAGCGAACACACACACATGGTATAAGCCATAAGCGACCATGTGTGTGCTTGCGTTTATGTGAGTTGTGTGGGTTTGTGTGTGTGTGTGTGTGTGTGTGTGTGTGTGTGTGTGTGTGTGTGTGTGTGTGTGTGTGTGTGTGTGTGTGTGTATGTGGGTTTGTGTGTGCGTGCATCTGTGTCTCTGTTTGTGTGCACTGCGCACGCATGGGTAATTTGCATTTGTGTGTATGTGTATGGGATTTTTGTGTGTGTATGAGTGTGCGTGCGTGCGTGCGTGCGTGCGTGCGTGCGTGCGTGCGTGTCTGTGCGTAATAGCGAAGGCTTCTTTGATCCTCTCCTCTTCCTGCAGCTGTAACCTCTTTTCAGGACGGCAGCTGCTAAAGAACAAGAATGTTATTTCCTCCTTTGCGCCCATTTCTATTTCCCATCTGGTATCTCCTCTGATGCTTTCCCCCCCACATCTCCCCCACCCCCCCACCCCACCACCCCGCCAGCCCAGTGAAAGGGCCCGATAATGGGCACGCGTGCCACTGGGGCAGGTATCCGACTGTGCCCAATATCCCATTATATAACCGTGACTGTAGGACAAGGGGAAATAACCACTGTGTGTCTGAGTACACTGATGTAGATGTTATGGTGTAATGAGACACTGATGTATGCATACCATGGCTCGCTGTTCCCTGTTCATTTTCAAAATCGATCTGATATGAACCCACTCTACTGATGTGTTCCGCACCCGGGACAAGCATCCACGGCATGCAGGCCTCGGGCAAACCCTGTGGATTGACCTGTGTACGTGTGTGGGTGCGCCTGGCGTGTTTGTGTGTGCCTGTGAGAGTGGCAGGTGTTTGATATGTGTTTGAACATGGAGAGAACACACTCATCGGGATAAAAAAAAAAAAAAAAAAAGCAAATGTGCGTAAGGGGGGACGGAAAGGCAGAGAGGGAGGAGGGCGGGAGAGTGGGGGGAGAGAGCTCCAACAGGAGCCGTCACGTGGCCAGGCGGCGGCGGCAGCGGCGCAGGAAGGTCATGTGCCCTCCAGTGCTGCTGGGTTCACGCTGCGTGACTCAGAGGTGGACACACTGAGCCAGACACCCACCATGAATACCAAGGATATGAGACAGATTATGGACCGAGGCGGCACGGCTTCTCGAAACTGTGTTTAATGCTTTGAATGGCCCCTTCCATCCCTCCCTCCCTCCCTTCCTTCATCTGTCTTTCCCCCTCCCTCAGCGCCTCCCTCCTCCATCCCTTCCTCCCTTACTGAATCCTACCTCCATCCCTCCCTCCCTTTATTCATCCCTTCTTGCCTCCCTCCCTCACTGCCTCCCTACCCCATCCCTCCAACGGTAACCCTCCCTCCTTTCCTTCATCCCTCCCTTCCACCCCCATCCCTCCCTTCCTGACGCCCTCCACCCATTCCTTCCTCCCTCCCTCCATCTATTCCTCCCTTCCTCCCTCATCCATCTCTCCCCCCCTCACTCCCTTTTTCCATTATGGTCGTCCGTTTGCCTTTGACATACTATATGGCCTCCTCCCGTTGCCATACCGACGGCTGTTGGATCGGTCCTCTTCAGCCCTTTGCGCACAGTGTGTTCCACTGGAAGAAAAACAACTTGTTCAGCTGCTTGTGTACGGCAGAAATAGGGAAGACATAAGAAATACCATTATTGATGCACACACAGAGGTCAAGATGAGCTTATCGATCGTCCGAGGCGAAGGTGGTGGGGTTTCAGAGCCTTCCATTTTAGTCCATGGCCCGATTCCTCCTGCCCCAGCCTGGGCTGCTCAACAGATCAAGACATTATGGGTGCACAGCTATATATCAAGGAGTGAGAGAGAGACAGGGTGTGAGAGAGAGAGATTACTGACAAATGTACTTTATATATTGGGTTACAGCTGTTGTTATATGACAATCGATAAGAGGAGCGGACCAGCCATTAAGCGCTCCAGCATTCTGTATAGTGTCCTCCCGCTTTACCTGAGAGCTTTATAATGGTATTAAATCTGCATCTGTATTTCCCAGCAACAGCCAGCACTCCATCACCACTAACGTCAAAGGAGGCACGCAAGTTGCTGAGTTGGTGGTTTTTCCCAAAATGCATTGGTCAACTTTTGCAGTCCAACTTTTCAAGGGGTTAAATAGTTTACCATTGAGTGTATGATGGAAGAGGCGAAAAGATAAAAGAAAGTGCGATTACATCCCAATAATTGAAGCTAGCGTTAATGGCAATGACTCATGGCTGTAGATGAGGCCACTGAAAGTTTGTTCGCTATAATGGAATGCTCCTAAAACCACAACTTTTGTTCCTGCCCCTTAACTCTACCAAGGAAACGTTTGGTCCTCAATAGAGTAAAGTATCTGGGACTGTTTGACGCTTTATATCGTATAAATTCAGTGACGCAGGCAGAAAGAGCATACCATTCCAGTGCACAACATGCCCAACCATTTCTACTCGTATATCGAACGTCCCGTTAACTCCACGTCATTCAATAGTCAGATAACAGATACAGCTAGGGCATATGCAGGAAGGGCCATGGAAACATGTAGAGCAACGACATATTATAAGAAATGAAAAAACTGTATTAACAAAATTAAAACCGAGAGGATGTATGCGTTACATACAGTTGTATCATGCATCATTTAGAGCGAGAAATAAAACGCAGCTCCGCTGAGCGTGTATAAAAGAGAGAGTCACATGGGATGTAGGGGTAGATGGAGAGTGGGAAGGAGAGAGAGAGAGAGAGAGAGAGAGGGATATATCGAGAGAGAGAGAGAGAGAGAGAGAGAGAGAGAGAGAGAGAGAGAGAGAGAGAGAGAGGGGAACGAATAGAGGGTGTGAGGCAGAGCAACAGCGTCCTATGCCTCATGTTGCATTATTCATGCTGGGTTTGTTTAGGTTTCCCTGTGGCTCCCTGCAGAGTTTGACTCATCCACTCGGATTATATTGAACACAGCCAAGCACACAACAGCATTGCGCACATACAAATATATTTATATATTTGCCATACCAATCGGGAGATTTGAATAACATTGACAAGCAGAACATGCAGCTGGCTGCTGTCGGAAACAGTCCATGCGTCGTGAACGGGGGTGACGATGAAGATGGCGATGAAGGTTTTGTTTTCATTTATAGTGAGTAAGTGGTGATGGAAATGTGCGGCGGAACAGAACAAAAGGAAGTGTGAATAGAATAGCAAAGACAGTGAATAGCACAAGTACAAACGATCAATGCGGTAGAAAGTGTTAACAAAAGAGGAAAGCACATGAGTGGTAGAGATCAACACAAACATGAGATGAAGTAATCACAACAACAAAAACAACAACAACAACTCATCCAGATTCAGAACAACCATCATTGAGCCAACACAGCACAGCAACGCTTTGTGATACACAGACTCCTGCACCGTAAGTGGTACAGCTCTAGTGCACTCTGTGCACTTCGGCGGTGCTCTTATTTTGAAGATGCAAATCTATCAAACTTGAGATAAATATCTCAGTTTCATGCATTGTCTATTCTCCAGCGGCCTAATGTCTTGTTGTGTGGTAATTGCAAGGCACTTTGTATGTTTCAGCACTTAAGACCAACGCTTGTCATGAAACAAAAAGGCCACTTATATTTCCTCAATTACTCAACTTGATTATCGTATTTTCATTGGAACAATCTGACTTGCTGCACTAGTTTTACACAAGCTGTAGATAATCAGGTCAAAGTCAGTTTCACACCGTCCCTTGCCTCCATGACTGAACCACAGAAATTGAAATACTTATGAAGGAAAGTAACATGAGCAACTGATGAGTTGATAGAGGTATTTCTTTTTTTTGGTATTGAGTGAAACAGAGTTCTGATCCTGTTTGGTCAGAGATGAACCGGGATGTGTCTTTTGATGGAGTACTCTGAGTATTCTCAGTTTTCCACATGGATTCCTGGACTGGAGGTCTTCATGATGGACATGTGGTGGAATGTTGGTTGTGGACTTTTAGTCGTGTGTTTCATTCTTTCCCTTTTGATTGGACTTACTAAAGTGACTTTAATGTATGCATGCCATGTGAAGCATTTTTTTCTATTTACAATAGTTGTTGTCTTTAGAGCTATGTTAAAGGAAAGAAAAGCTCTTATGATAATACCCTTCGCAAGCTTTTCACTCCTACATTGATTCAGTCATTTTTTGTTTTGCTCTAAACGAGCTGCCCGCACCGACTGTCATTAAGCTAAATCCCACTCATTTCATATTCCAATGACATGTATATAATGACACCTGTTAGCCTCCAACAATGATTAAACACAAACATTACATTTTCTTTCCTCAAGCCACATTACTTTCTCTCATTTAAACAGTGACGTCCTCCTAATTAGTACTTGGAACCGAGAGGGTGATGCCTTCCCCGCCTCTGTAGATGTGTTTGAGGGTGATGGTGTCTGGTGGCGGTGTTGCTAACTACTAACATGACGTAATGGCTCACAGGGGCATCTGGGTAATTCCAAGTGAGGAGAATGCATCACGTGACGTGACCATACATGGTGTGCTTGAGAAGGGGACCTCTGTTCTACACCGTGGGAGGAACCCACAGGTACCTCTGGGAGGGCTTTCGCTCTCCCCTCAGGATCCACCGTTCTGGAACTCTTTCATGGCGCCGGACGGAAGGCCAGTGTTCCCTTCGGGGGGGTGGGGTTGTGAGTGATTCATGGTCGGGAACCCGTGCCGGAGTCCAATAGGGATTGTATGAATGCTAATTGACTTTTTGCTCTGTCCATGCCGTCTCCAAAGTCTGGCCAGAGATAAGAGTTGTTCAAATTCAAGAGTGGGGGTTTCCACAGAGTTTGACTAGTATTGCTCTTTCCCAAGCTTGGGGGATTCTAAAGGAAAGAGGCTTAGCTGAACACGGCTTCAAGGTTGCTGGTCCCTGAGAGGCACTTGGCTGCATACGTTATCATTGTTCCTACCTTCTTCATTGTTTCCTCAGTTAGCTAAACCTGCAAGACAATAGCATAGTCAGGCTTGTAGGAGACAAGAGTCGATTAGCATTTGAAATTACACATACTGATAATGTTAGCAGCTCTCAATCAAAAGCCGTCGATTAGAACCTAAGCTTTCTTGTTGTTCAATCAAAGCAATACTTGAACAGGGCGTCCATCGATTGTCTTTTGAATATTTCTCGGCACGTATACCTCTGAAATTAGTTTGGCACTTTGCATGAACCCTTTTCGGTGTGTATTGATAATATTAGGTACTGTGCTTTTGTCATAACAGCCAACATGAGTGAAACAGAGTAGAAACAGGTGGGCAGGGTCGGGTTCTGAGGCCACAGTCGTGTCAGCACTCTGCTCTGTACAACGGCGGCAGGCCGTGTGGAGACCTTTTCTCTTCCATTGAAACACATCAGTAGTCCACACCAGCCCTTTGTGCCTAGCATCTCTGCAGACAACGAGTGTCTGTACGATGGCGTCGAGCACTTCCTCTCTGTATTGTCTCCACGTTCCTTCCTTCGATGTGCCACGATAGTGTTCGGTCTCCAGTCAGCCTCGCTCACTGTATCTCTCTCTTGCGAATGATCTGTTACTACCTTTTTTCAGCCTTTTTTGCATTTTGAGTCACATAATAGTGTATCCGTAGTCTACCGTGTAAACAATAGTGTAAACCCTGGTTCAGCTGGTGCATGCGCGACACGTGTGCACGGGACACGCGTCGCACGCCCGCCGCACGTGCCCGCCTATCACTGGCGGATAATGGCTGAAGTTGTGCCTTTCAACAACAGTTGTTAATGACACACACACTGCTTATTGTGCAATTAGCAGGAGTGCATGGGAATGCCAGGGTGTAGGCAGGCGTGTAATCAATGCGTCCCCAGCATGCCGCGGACGTCCCCGCTGACAGTGAGTGATGAGTCGGACGCTCGGGCCATCGGTCTGGGGGGGGGCAGGGGTCTTTTCTGCTTCCTCCAGCTGCAGGACTAAATGTCACGCAGGGGGGGCCACCTTGTTGGCTTGTCGCCGTACTGGGGGGGATGGGTGGTGGGACAGGGTGGGATTGACAGCATGATGCTGTTGCATCGCCGCAACACCCGTTGCCGGGTTACGCACACAGCTGGTGGCCTCACTGTCGTCGGGTCCGTCATGTGGCCGTAGATTCGTCTTACTTTCTCTCCTTCTCTCCTTCTTTCCTTCTTTCCTTCTTTCCTTCCTTGCTTCTTTCCTTCTTTCCATCTTTTTTTCGGTCAACGTCCAAGTGGAACTTCACAATGACCGAGTACATTTACGCCATGTACGTTACCTCTTTACCTCTAAAGACAAAACGTAAGGTTGGAAAAATAAACTGGAATACTTTTGGTTTGGACATAAAAGAGGCTGTTTAAGTTTAAAACTGAAGATGACATGCATTACCTGTCGTTGTCCTGTATCGGACCCACTCACCTCTGTATTCACCTGTATTTGGGTCCCCTTTCCACGGCCTGTACCGACATCCAACAGACTATAAAGATACAACACTCAGAGAGAAATAGAAAGATTGTCTTGTGGTTTTGATCAAACCTGAGCGCCTCTGACATGATGGGCTCGTGTGTGAAGTGTTATTTGATATACTTGATCTACCCCTGTGTCTCCCCTGCTCAGTCAGTCTGCTGGAGAGTGGATGGCACTCATCAGACAGCCTATATTTAGACAGTTAATCAAGGTAACGCGATGAGACAGACACATGGACTCTGCGCGCGTGCATGTGTCTCTGTGTGTCTGTTTGTGTGCTTGCATCTCATAGGGCGACAGCTGGGTGAGATTGCTTCATTTCACCTACCATTTGACTCAGGTCGCTATTGTGTGTATATATGCGTGTGTGTGTGTGTGTGTGTGTGTGTGTGTGTGTGTGTGTGTGTGTGTGTGTGTGTGTGTGTGTGTGTGTGTGTGTGCGTGCGTGCGTGCGTGCGTGTGTGTGTGTGTGTGTGTGGTTGTCTCTTGCCACACACACACACTCACACAAGCTGCAGGCTGCAAGGCGCAGGAGAGATGGATCGATGTATTTCCAGCATTATCATTTCTGTATTCTGGGACACGATAAACCAGTGGGCTGCTGACAGTTTTCAGGGGTCAAGAGATTTCAGTCTATTACCACTTGTCCAAATGCGACCAGTCGGCAATCGGGCCATAACCATGGAAACAGGATTCCAAATGGGACATTTGGAGTTGGCTATGGTGTGAGTCACACTCGCACCACCCTCTGTGTGCTCAGTATGTCCAACTTCTCACTTTTCTTTCCCTAAGCTCGGCTCATAATGAGATGTGTTGGACCCGAATCATCTCTTAGAGGGAAACACTGTGGTAACTATGGTAACAGTGTGCAAGGACACACGAAACACAGTCATGTGTCGGGCAGAGGCTCAGAAGGAGAGAGCGGGTTGTCCGGCAACCGAAGTGTTGCTGGTTCAATCCCTGGCTGCTCCTAGCTATGTGGTCACAAGGTGTCTCTGAACAAGGCGCTGTACCCTTCCTGCTCCCTGCGAGCTGGCTGTTGTCGGTTGTGCGGTTCAGACTGCCGTCAGTGGATCCAAGTGCGTTCGTCTGGGTGAGGCTGACATTGTTGAAGTGCTTTGAATGACCAGAGTTTAGAAAAGCTTTTTTTTTTTTTTTGATTCAGTAAATTTACCAATAAATACAAACAAACAAACCGAGACCCACTAAATAAAGAATAGTGGTAGTAAATGACGAAACTAGAGCAAGTGCTTCTTTTGGAGTGGGTCACACAGCACAAGCTAAACCTGAACCCTAAGCTAAAGCTAAGGGTTTGTGAAGTCTACTAAGGAGGGGAATGCGTATGATTGCAGCGCTGTTAGCTGCAGAATTAGCTTCCACATCGGCAGCTATGGCTAATCCCCGGCTCAGAACAATTGCCATCTTTTTGAATTATTCATCCTCATAATCCCGCCCTGGAAATGAAAGATGAAAAAAGAAGGGGGGAATCTGAAAAGAGGTTAGCTAGGCGGAGCAACGAGAGCCATAGAACAGTTGCATTTTTTATTGGATGCATTATTAAGTCCACCATGTTAAGCGTGTGGATTATTAAATATTATTGTTGAAGGTATAGGCTATGTGTGCAAGATGTGCAGCACGACGGGGAGGTTTACAAAGAGCAAATCATGTTAAATGGTCCAAAGCCAGAAACATCAAACTACAACAAGGATTAAGCCTGACCTGGGTTTTATTTTGTGTGTGTGTGTGTGTATGTGTGTGTATGTGTGTGTATGTGTGTGTATAAGGTGGTGGTATATCATATTCATTCAACAATTTAGAAAGTACTTGTATTCAACCTTCCTATTCTTATTTTGAGGAGTAGTGGTAGTAGAAGCATCTCTCATATGAAAGCAGGTATCTGGTCGCTTCATTTATTCAGTATAATGTTGCCATTTCCAATTCTATCAATGTGAAAGTAGGCAGAGAAACCGCGAAGTGATGCACATTGGTAAAACACCCAAACGGCTCGGAAGTTGAGCTGGGACGAAGATAACCCATTCAGATCTCCTTTCTCAGGAGCATCATCAGTGAGAACACAGAACACAGAAAACAGAAGATGCATGCTCAACAGTCTGAGATGTGACTGAAATGTTATGATTAAAGATTCCATATCATGCTATTTTAGGGTTAATAATTGAATTTGGGGGTACTACTAGAATAGGGTTTCATTCCTGGATGTTAGAAATACCCCTTATTATTTTCACCCTGTACATTGCTGCAAAACCAATTCCAGCGGCTTTCATAAACATAATGTTTTGTATCATTTCGCTTAAAGGCCCCCATCCCGAGTAGCGCAGTCTGCTGTGATTGGTCAGCAGACCCTCTCTGCTGCGATTGGTCAAACGCTTTGCGCGTGTGTCAGCAAATTCACCAACCCGAAAAGATGTAAAAATTTGAGCACAAACTAGCTGTTTCACGCACTTTGGGGGCAATCTCGGTAAGCGCGAAGCCTCCCCTTGCTCGGACTTCCTAGCATAGCAGACGTAAAACATGTATACATACTTAAAGTAACGGTCTAAAACAAAGGACAACAAACAAGTCGATATAGCATGATATCACTCACAAACCCGGCTAATGTCACAAACCTCAAGCTTATAAGTAACTTGCATTTATTTTGTCTATCTGTCATTCATGGAACAGCTCAGACTTCTCCAAATCCAAATGAGTATTTCCCATCCATAGTTTCTTCCAATGAGCAGATGCTGCTTTGTTTGTTGTATGTCCTCAAACAAAATGTTTGCACGTCTGCTCAATTGGTTAGCAAATTTGCTCTTAAGATGAATTTGATAAACTGGTGCAGAAAAAAATCTAACCTATACATTAGTAAAATAACAATAAAATGTAACAAATTCATTCATCTGCTTCAGATATTCCCAATGCTACACATAGGGCTAAAAAACAGGATTCAACAGGATTTGAGGCTGATCAGGTTGTGCTTGCTCCCATTTGAAGCAAATCATTATAAAGCAAGTTTCAACGTCACCAAGCATGTGTCAGTGTAGACATAGATCCCATTCATTCATGCCAACAGTCAAACAATGGCATGAAAACGGAGGACCCTGATGAATCCCTGTTTGACCGCACTGGTCCAAAATGTGGTAAGGCGATGGTTAATCAATGGCTGATGAGGTCGTGCAGATGTTTCTTTCAGCTCTGCATGGTGAGTACCTCCGGGTTGTGCTATCAGGAAGTGACACGTGCACCTCAGTGAGTCCATGCTGTTGGCGATGGGTCCAAAATGCATTCAATGTGTAGTACGGCAAAAGAGCATGCATCATGTCTCAAACCGTAACAGGCATGGAGCCGAATCGGGAGAAGTACATCAAGGCCATAGTTCAGCTGATAAATCATTGCACGTGTACTCTGGATGACTCTCCAAGTATCTCACTATGCCAGCAATCATTTGGATCCTTCTCATACAAATGCATCCTTCATGTAT